>NC_089748.1:4172735-4192735 GCF_040412425.1 Macrobrachium rosenbergii | reverse complement strand
TATATATATATATATGTATATATATATATATATATATATATATATATATATATATATATATATATATATATATATATATATATATATATATATATATACATATATATATATATATATATATATACACACACACACATGTATGTGTGTGTGGTGTATTACCCACAAGCAGTGACCTTAAAACGACAATCAGCTTCAGTAAGGAAAAAAAATGTCTTATACTTCATCAGCTGAAATTTCCGTTTCATATGCTGGCACTGCAGATGGATATATCCTTCCAATTCTCACCAAGTCTTTAGGCATGAGGATGCCTTTTATTTTTACTTTCTTGTTAATGGTGCCCATTTAAAACTGGCTCCACCGATGGGGGTAGGAGACGCTTGGACCCAGACTTCTCAATGATGAAATCTAGGTTCAACTCCCGGGAGCTGATGGACTATTTGACACTCTCCGTTACGCTTCCGTTGACTTAAGACGGATAGGTATGCTTAAGTTAAACTGCTGTAGACTTATATTCATCTTGGAAGCCGAGAACAGTAGCGCGTGGTCGAATCCTGCCACGGAAGGATCATTTATTGACCACTTGGATAAAAGGCTTGCAGAGAAAGAAGTGTAGAGGAAAAGGATGGAAAAGCCGTGAAGCTAAGACGTCGTTATGGCTTCACAAAGTAATATACTGTGTATATATATATATATATATATATATATATATATATATATATATATATATATATATATATATATGTATAGAAATAATCAACATACAATCACGTGTGGAGAAATAAATTTCAGACTCACATCAGGATCGAACCCAGGTCTTTCAATTAAAAGACAGAGACCGCTGTGTGGATGAATGTAGGTAATATATATATATATATATATATATATATATATATATATATATATATATATATATATATATATATATATATATATATACGTGTGTATATATATATATACATACGCGCGTGTTATGCATGCGTTTGCATATATTTATAAAAACTATAGCCTTTAATCTTATCTGCGTTATTTCAGAATTGCTTACTGAGGAGCATCTCGTAAGCATATTGATTTCTCTCATTATTAACTATCCACTCCATCCTCAGGTTCTTACTACCCTTCATTCTCCAGCTGTGAGCTTTAACTCCCAGTTTAAGGTTTGTCTAATATCTATCAAGTTTGCTTATTGCTTTTGGGAGTTTGCTTTGTTTTTCTAATTTGCATTGAACTAATATATTGTAGATCTTTTCTTGTTGTCTTTGTAAGTATTTTTTACCTTTCGTTCATCCTGTAATGCTTCTTGAGTGTGTAGACCATATTAGAGTGATGGACACGCTCGTCAGTGTTATAATATAGGAAAATTATCTTGACACTGAATATTATAAGGAACTATATTTGCTATTATAATATATGCTAAATTGTTTGCGAGAGTAGTAACTACAGTATTTCCAAAAATTTGGAAATGTGAATGAGGTGTCTCAACATTTTTTTTCCTGTATTCTAAACATGGGACTAAGTTTGTGATCGTTGTGCAATGAAGACACGCTCACAAGATGTACAGAGTACACACAAAAAACAGCAAGATAGACAGAGCCAAATCTCTCTTCTCTCTTTCTCTCTCCTGGTCTCAGACTTACGAGGCCCGATAATTGGCAGTACCTTTGTGTGCCTTTGTCAGATAATGGTCTATTTTCAACCTCACGGAGAAGTGAGTGAACGAATTAATATGATTAATATATCTATTAGATGTCCATGTACACTACGTCACGCACACCTGAGGTGGTCCTAATGGATGCCTTGCCTTCGTTTACTTACAAGAGTGACAGCTCTGTTTCTCCCTCTCACGAGGTTGAATTCAAATTCATTTTCTCTCTCTCTCTCTCTCTCTCTCTCTCTCTCTCTCTTCAGATGCCATATCCATCTATGATTTAGATGTTAATGCTAGACAATTCAGTGATGTAAAAGGTCTCATTTATTATTGATTTGTTGTCTTTTCTTGGAAGCCACTCCTTGCCATTGTCTATCTATCTATTTATCGATATATATATATATATATATATATATATATATATATATATATATATATATATATATATATATATATATATATATATATGCATACATACATGCACACACACAAGCACACACACACACACACACACACACACACACACACATATATATATATATATATATATATATATATATATATATATATATATATATATATATATATATATATATTTTACATTGAGTCTTTTCCTTTAGCACAAAGATCACTGCCACTAACTTATTCTAACTGATGGATCATGGGCGAATTTCGGGTTGGAAATTTCTACAGTTCAGATTTATGAATTTGCAAAGAAGGCTCATTAGCAGCGAGTCTATCACCTTACAGATTGCTCTGGTCATTCCTGTCTCAAATATACTCCCTTGCTTCTTGGATGTTGTCGCCTTTGCTCTCCAATACTTCTTTTATACCACCTATGTAGCTTCTCAGAGGCCTTTTGGTCCCCCCCCCCCTCCCAGCACTTTTTAGCTGCACAGTCCATTCATCAGCCTATAATCCTTCACTCTTTCAACAACATTAAACCATCTCAAAACACTGATCCTTCCTTTCACATATGCAAAACCTTTTAGACTTCTGTGTATATCAGCAACTCTTATATTTTTTCTATTATCTCCTTATGCTACATATATAATATGTAAATAATACTTCGCTCCAGCTGCCAGCTTATTTCTTTCATTTGCATTCAGTATCCAGACATCCTCTCAAACTAGGGAGTTGGTCCAGTGAACCCTTCATACATTCCCACTTGGCTTTCTAAGAAACTTCAAGCTTCCCCCAAACCTTTTGCATGTACCCTCTCACCTTCGGTGCTTTACCTACTCTGTACATTATTTCTTTTCTTCATCCCATCATTATCAGATATATTTACTCTCATGCTTCATCTTACCGCTTTTTATTCAACAACATAAACCTACTTTTGCTCACAATTACTGTAAGTTTCTCCTACCGCAAATGCTTTCAAACTCGTTAACCAGTCTGCAGCTTCTTTTCATTACCCTTAATCAACACTGTCGTACTTTAACATCAGCCATTCCACTGTGTTCACAAATCATTTTCTCAATCCATAATTTTACGCTTATTTCAACTGCCTTCGTTTGATATCTCACATCACCCCATCCATAAAGATATAAAGCAGCCATGAGGACATGACATACAGTAATCTTACCTCAGTCCGGTTTTACACCAAAACAAGTCACTGCCCCACCCACAAATTCTAACATACTTCGATCCTTCATACAGATATCTTTATTCCATGCCACTTTCTCTCGTCACTTTCAAGCTCTTTACACAACGTTTTCACTATACACTTAAACTAGGAACTCTCTTCCTTGTCCAAGCACACAGGGCAAATCCTCTCTTAATTCATTGGTCACAAATTTTACTTTCCCAAGCAAAATTCCACCATACACCTTTCCTGTTATATGGTAAACAAAGCAAAGTTATTCTCCCATAATCCTCTTGCACTTTCTTTCTCTCTCTTTATATATATATATATATATATATATATATATATATATATATATATATATATATATATATATATATATATATATATATATATATATATATATATATATATATATATATACACACACACACGTATATACTGTATATAGACATGGGCTGTTCCGGGAGAAGACCCTAAGGACCGAAATTCATTGCAAAGAAAACGGAGTGCATCAGATAGAAATTTTGATTCTGTTGTATGTATATCCTATCTCTATTTTCAGGTTACAAATGAGTTTAGAGATGACCATTTTTGTCAAAGTCTTGTAAGTCTGTGAGACAGAATGACCTTTGTTCTGTCCCTTTTATTGATGTTTTCGTTTTTATTACGCCTCCTTTTTCTTCCTGGGATAAAATTCAAACCATTCATGTGTATTAAAAGTATGCTTGATAGTCTCATTAAACGCTGGGGACTGCACTCATCGGCTAGTATTAGAGAATTCCTTTTCTTCAAGGTGGTTGAACGGTTATGCACGTAAATTAATAAAACGGAAGTTGATCGGCGGGCAGATGCAAGGGATATTCTGTTAATGATGGCGTTGTCATTCTATGAACCAAATTTATCATATTTTCACTATTATTATTACTTTCAGTGTATTTTGTTGCTATTGCAGTGATATTGTAGACGCTAAGATTACCATTACACATTCCGTCAAAAATGACGAGACGAGACGTTGCGTTACTTGCGTACCGTACCCCAGGCCCCGTCATTCTGTTACTTATATAAGGACGAGTGGTGTGACAGATTGGCACTCGGGTAGACGACGCAGTCCTATGAACGTGGAGTTCATGTCCTAAAGACTTTCGTTGTTACACACCGCATTAGTAAGTACACACAACTCGTGGTTTCAAGCAAATGACAATAAAAAATAAATTTTTGCTTCTTTCACCATTGCGATCATTAAAGTGATAATGATTTAGATTTAATAATAATAATAATAATAATAATAATAATAATAATAATAATAATAATAATAATTATTATTATTATTATTATTATTATTATTATGTAGCGATTCATAACCAGGGCTAATTTTCCCCAGCCGCACTGAAGGGGACGCAGTGTCTCTTGTTTATTTTAGGTTTTGTTTGTGTTTGTTTACACCCAACTGACGAAGTACTTACGCGAAGTGTTCATGACAAAGACGAAGTTGACCTCCCTCTACCTCTCCCTCTGAGTCACTTCTCAAGAGCCTCTTCCTGTCAGGACTTATAAACAAATCATAATGGTGTCAATCAGACGCCGTGGGAACATTCTTGTTTTATTGTCAGAGTAAATGAAGAAAAGACGTACACATATACATGCATAACCACACAAACACAAACACACACACACTCTCTCTCCCTCTTTCGCTCTCTCTCTCTCTCTCTCTCTCTCTCTCTCTCTCTCTCTCTCTCTTTATATTATATATACAGTACATGCATATATATATATATATATATATATATATATATATATATATATATATATATATATATATGTGTGTGTGTGTGTGTGTGTGTGTGTGTGTACATATACATATATATATGTATATATATATACATATATATATATATATATATATATATATATATATATATATATATATATATATATATATATATATATATATATATATATAAGAACTTATTTACACAGTTATTATGTATGTATAAGTCAGTTACTGTTTATACACGCAAAGAGTAAATGTTTTAAGTATTTTTCGACTTCTCGATGTAGTGTTAGAATTACAATGCATCACTAAATTTACAATGACTCTTTCGGTATGTATCTGAAACTCATATCACTAAATACTTTCAGTATTACTCTAATTAATTATTTCGTTCAAAGATGAGCACCAGCCAGCAATCTCTCTTGAACAGCAAACACGACAAGGAACAAATCCAACTTAATATATAAAAATTGAAGATAAAATGGAGCCTGTCACTTTCTTATAAGTATTATCATTGAAACTAATAGGAACGCTGCTGTGAAGTTACATTTATAATATATAAATGAGATTGCGTACAACAAAACCAAATAAGGAAACTGACCACGCTTGCCGACAGTTGCAACAAACAAACCGACTCTTCGAGCACACACAGTGATATGTGTGTGTGTGTGGAATGGGACTTAGCTCCAGGCCTATTACGAGAGAGAGAAAAAACTGAATACCTTGTGCCAGAGACGTCAGAAGACTTTGATAGATTGAGAATTGATTGCCCAAGACTCATCCGAGGTCATATAGGGGATGTTAAGGTACAGTCTCATAATGAGATGTTGAAATATGCAGAGAAGGAGGAAGCAAAAAACAAAATAAAAAAGAGGTAAATTGCCGTTAATTATGCCTCCAATTTAGAGACATTATTACTCCCAATGGTTCACTGGTGTTTTCGTTAGATTTCTCTACGCTGCTTATTCACATATGCTGGCATAATTAATAATAAAGTAAAAAAAAAAACATATATATCGTGTGTGGCTTTTTGGGATGAAATGTATGTTTTATTTATACATTTTTCTTTATCATTTTGGTAATCAATAGCAAAGTTTATACTTTATAAACGTTCATGTGTGTTTGCTGTTTAAGTAAGTTCTAACGTAAGTGTGTTTCATCAGATATACCGTATCTCTTTTATGTTCTTTTATTAGCCAAACATACAGATAAGATCACTAAATCTGAAGTGTCCACTACTATATTTGGTTAACCATATGGTCATGTGTCTCTAATGTATGTGTACGCTTTGAAATACGTTCACGTGTGTTGAATATACCTGTATGTATGTTCGTTTTTTGTCTACTTTCTTCTATGCTTACTTTTCAGATATTTTTTGTAATACCTTCATGTGTTCTTCATGTACTAATGAAAGTTTTGTAGTGTGTGTTCCATGTTCGCATTGTTTAAATTTTCCTGGGTAATCTCATCGGTAATGACTATTCCAGGTCCTGTATTTTTTTCTTTCACCTCTCTCCTGTGCTCCCTGTTGCCCTTCTCACCTTTTAAATAAAGATCAGGTAACACAGACCAGAACCAATCTAGGCTGAGTTACATGGCCCACTCTGGCACTTGGACGGTTAATAGAATGTAAAGTGGGATATTACATAATAATGAGCTGGTGGGCGTCCTTTTTCCCGTCCTCGTGTTTTCCTTTGCTTAGCCTCAGATATGTTAATTTTGGGAGGCATCAACATGAGCGTTTTGGTGAGTTAGGTTACATGGTAATTAAACACACAAATGCGCTAGTTAATTTCCCCTTTGGATTTTATGAAGAGCAATAATGGTTGTCTGGTTCCATATCTTCATCGGTTAATTCTGTGGATTGAGCACTGGTGCCCTCTAGATAACCTATAAATAATATGGGTATTTTGTCAATCTTACTGAATAGTATTATTTCTATAGCCAATGTTATATTTGTTATTTCTGTAGCCACTATTATAATTGTTACTTTTTATATCTATTTCTATTTATCTGACCATCTGCCTGTTTTTAGTATATGTTTACAGAGAGAAAAAAAATGGTGTGTTTTTGTGTGTGTGTGTACATTCCTGTATATGCTGAGGAAAATTACATATATACGTAATTTAAATTCCGTACACACCTTTTATCTTCAAAATCATTTGATTTCTTTTCCAGTGTATTACGAGTTCTGAGCTGTTTTTCAGCAGTATGACCTGTCAGAAGTGACATTGATTTTCAATATACGTTTTAGAAAATAAAAAAGACTAAATCATGATCAAATGAAAATCACTTGGCGATCCATGTCTAGACAAGGATGCTGCTGAGAGTAAATGGACAAGGAAAGTCTTGTTTGTCAGCGAGACAGTTCTCGGTGGTGACATCATTTATGATTGATACGGTCTTCCAGGAAGCTTTCTGTGGAAGTCGGCCAAGGGAAAAGGACTAGTCTATTCGAATTTGTTCGTGCTGTGGATGGCAAGGGAGATTCGTTCTACGGTTTGTATATAAGCTCTGTCGAGAGTCCTGTTATCCTTAGACATTTCGGGGGATATAATAAGAAAATTGTAAATTTATGTGGTGTTAAAGGGAGGATATAATGTCAGAAATTTTCTCGACGGTTTATGTTGCTGTGTGCTAGTGAAACACTAACTTGAAAAAGATATAATCTAAAACATCGATAAAGTTCCAGGTTTGATAACTCTCTATTGAAATGAAACAGTTCTTTGACTGATAACAATATGGGCAAACTGAGTAGGACGTTTACTACATTTTGCTTGCTTCCATTGAAGCAGAAAGAATGACGAAAATAAAGTATTGAATAGTGTGAAAGGATGTTCCAGCATACCTCGTGACTACACACACACACACACACACACACACACACACACACACAGAAACATGTATATTTACTATAAGTATGTACATTATATATATATATATATATATATATATATATATATATATATATATATATATATATATATATATATATATATATATGAATGTCTTTTCCTGTAATACTACAGTGTAATATGAAAATAAAAAGGCCCATAAAAACACTATTTAAACGTTGAAACCATATATTTCAGGCACTTGTTTCTGTGCCCCTGTTCACTGTTATATATATATATATATATATATATATATATATATATATATATATATATATATATATATATATATATATATATATATATATATATATATATATATATATATATATATATATGGCACGTACATACTTATAGTAAATATACATGTTTCTGTATATAGCATGTGTACAGTATATATTTTGATTAGTATTAATATGCTTATGTCTACCAAATGCGCACATTTAGCAATACGTATGCTTGCATGTGTGTGTGTGTGTGTGTGTGATTGTGCGCACGCGCGTTTGTACCATAGAAGAGAGAGAGAGAGAGAGAGAGAGAGAGAGAGAGCCATTAGATGGATCGATCTGTGCAGCTTTTCAGTTCGCCCCCATGATGAACTTTGTAACTAATTCGTACCCTGAAGGAGGCTTAATAACAACCAGTTCGCTTTCTTAAAGAATCATTACAAGACTTCCAACTTCACAAATGAGAGAGAGAGAGAGAGAGAGAGAGAGAGAGAGAGAGAGAGAGAGAGAGAGAGAGAGAGAGAGGGAGAGAGATGCCGAATTCACGGGTTGTGATTGTCTTCAGGATTAATCCATGTGTAATAATTGTGAAAGTAATGCATAATCGTTATTCATAAACGAAATGATTGTTTATGTACTATGTTGTTATACTTTATAATTATATTTCGAATACTTCTATCTGACTTATCCTAGTTCTGTGAGCCGGGAAGACTAAACTGAAGAATCGCAGTTTTCAGGTGCAAATGGTGTATTCACTCGGGACTTGAAAGTGTCTTGCCGAAGAATGACCAAAACCCGCAATAAAGAATTATGTAACTACGCCAATTGTGATTCCCAACACAACAGGTCTCTTTTCGGGAAAAAAAAGCGTGTCCATTTTTGGTAAAGTCTTCCGAAAGGGTTTGGAAAATGAATGTTTTTAATAAACTTCTTTTCTGCCTACTGCTTATTTACTACCCTCATTACCTTTTAACAGGCTCCTCGTTTAATGGGCTTAATGGGCAATAAGAGACTAATGGGTCCCCATTGAGCTTGGTTGACAACAGAACTTGACGGCGTTTATCATGGAGGCCGCCTCTGGAAGGTTTAAATAATAATACATTTTACGTTGTTCATGATTTGCCTAAGATTGTTGTTTACGATTCGACCCGTCAATAGGACAACGTCTTCTAGGCCTACCTGAAAAGGTGGTTGTTTGTCTATTATTAGGCTTAAGTGGGCGTTGTTCTATGGGTTACTGAAGGGAAGAAATGCTTTAACATGAAAGACGCACCGAAAGGTAGAAAGTTAGACACAAAAGGACTATAATAGAAAGGTGGAGGAAAAAGAGCCGAGTGGTGTCTTTTTAAAGAGGCACATGATGACCAGGTTCCAAAGCGGATGAAGATATTGTTACAGGCGCTTCCTTCCTTCGTCCTTCTTTCACTTGAAAAGAAAGAAAGAAAGAAAGAAAGAAAGAAAAAAAAGATTTTTTTAGCCAGGTTTGACGTCAGATTATGATTTGGTTTTGCTCGTGATTGTGCCGCATCCGGACAAAATGGATGATCAGGCATGTTGTGTTCCTGTGAGCCGGAGCGTTGTCTTAATTTGCTTTAAGGTCAGTCATCTTGGCTATTTTAGTAATAACTTAAATCTCAAGTAAGAAATATACCATTGTTTGAAAGAAAGGATTGCCGAACTGTAACGAAGTTCACAAATGAATCAGTATCATTAGGTATGTCTTACAACCCAAACGAGTAAATATAAACAAATAATTATATATACTGTATATTTACACACATACTGTACACACACACACACACACACACACACACACACACATATATATATATATATATATATATATATATATATATATATATATATATATATATATATATATTGTAAACGAACCCTATTTCTGTGGCCGTCAGGTTCTTTAAAAATAAGATCTTAAGTATTGGGGACTAGGAAAGATTTGGAAGACTGTGACAATCTCAAGGAGAAGGGTGCCAAAGAAAGTACTCAAATTACCTTAAAACTAATTCATTAGATATAAATGTACATATTTACAATCGAGTACACCTGAGCCCAGATTTCAGACAGCACAGCAAAACAAAAATGATCAACAACAACTTTAAACAGCACAATAATGGCTGGATAACTCTTAAATAAAAATAAAATCACAACAGCGGTAAAACAGTCAATAATATTAATAGACAAACATAACCTTACACAATAATAACCCATAAATAAAAAAATTCAAAGCAGCAGTAAAACAGTCAATAATGATAGACATATATAACATTACACAATAATAACATTACACAATAATAACTTGCTTCATCAACAATAATCATAAATAACCAGCAGTCATACTCACTCCAACACATAATAATAACCTTGTCATATATTAATGACCATAATAATAACCTTGTCATATATTAATGACAACCATAAGAATCGCAAAAGATCCACTCTTGAGACGCACGGAGAGAGAGGCTATCGAACACTTCCATGCTGACTATAGCTTCTCCACTGCCACAGAAGAACACATTCTGGAAAAAACCAGGGACTACACACGAGTCTCACACTCCTCTTTGGGAACAAAATCCTCAGGAGCCACTCCTCTTCAGGAACAAAATCCTTAGGAGCCACTCCTTTTTGGGAACAAAATCCTCAGGAGCCACTCCTTTTTTGGAACAAAATCCTCAGGAGCCGCCATGGTACACTTCCATGCAAATAACATCTCCTCGGGAACTAGGTCAAGGTCCTCTTCCTGCTGTCCACAGAAAACCATCGCCAGCTGCTTCCAAAACTATCATCACTGGCGAACAACCAATGCTACTACTGCCATCACCAACAGGAAGGTGATACTCGAAATCCACTGCTGCTGTGTTCTCCTCCGAGAACTACACAGTGTGCAACCTGAAATCTGACTGCTTCTGAAAAAAAAAAAAAAAGAAACAGAGACGACACACCTCGCCTCCCACACACAAAATATCTCGCCTCCCACACACAAAATATCGGAAAGCAGGTAAACGATTCAAACAATAGTTTAAAAGCAAAACAAACCTTCAGAAAATCTGACAGTATATATATATATATATATATATATATATATATATATATATATATATATATATATATATATACATATATATGTATATATATATATATATATATATATATATATATATATATATATATATATATTTATATATATATATATATATATATATATATATATATATATATATATATATATATATATATATATATATATATATATATATATATATATATATATATATATATATATATATATATATATATATATATATATATATATATATATATATATATATATAGGCATGTATGTATGTGTATGTGTGTGCATGTTTGTATGTATGTATGCATATACGTAGTGACAGGATATAAAGAGGCAACAGCTGTATGGGATTTGTATTAATACAAATGGGTTTAAGTCTTATGTCTGGATTTCATAATTTTCTTATCAACACTGAGCAAGTGAAGTAGAATATGTAGTAAAATATAAGACAAGAGTCACGAAATAAATATTGAAGAAGCATCAGCATTATCGAAAATATTTTCTAGAGTATGAATTAATCCTTAAGATTTACTTGTATGTGTTTCAGTGCAGATTTCTTTCTGTAAGGATATACTATTCGTTTAATACATATAAGTGTAATTTAAGAGATGCGATACTAAACTTCTGTAGAAAGCGGCCTGTTAACTGTAATATATCGCCAAACTGAATTATGGGAAATGTTTGCGACTTCTGCAGTACAGAAACTAAAGAATTGCAGAATAAGAGTGGAAAGTGAATTTAAATGCAAATTTCACATATGAAAGAAAAGTAACTTGAACTGCTAAATAGCCTTGAAAGTTAATTTTTTTCACTAACCGAAAAGCATTTTTTTTAGAATGCAGATACATAACAAGCAAAATGATTCATATTCAAGACTGCAGCCGTAGATCCTAAGATGACACTTACCTGGAGAGTTAAGGCGCTCATAGCGTACTCTATCTATGAGATGCATCTGAATGGCCAGTCTCCCCTCACGTGGGATATCCAGCAATTTTCATGGTGGGTGTTCTCAGTTCTGTGTCATCATGACTTCAGTGATTATTTAGAGTACAGATACGGAACTTCAGAAATGAAAGGATGTATTAATGTCTGTATATGTGTAAATGGGCCATATATGCCAACTGTTAACTATACAGTCATGATTTAACAATAGCTCATCAGGAAATAGTGTTTCATAATAGGTAATAATTTAAAAAAATGAAAAGCTGTACACTAAACTAGCTACCGCTTTTATTTTATCAATATTAGTCACCTGTCTAAGAAATTAATCGAGATTTTCGTGTGATGCTAACACCTGACAAAAAATGTAACTGTTTGTATTTTTTGTGATTTGTCTCATCTTGAGGTTTTAATGGAAGTTACGTGAAAATATACGAATAGACAGAGAGGAAAAATGTCGTCTGAAGAACATCCAGGATAAATTCTTTATTGAGAGTGGGAACAGAAGTGAGTCGCTGCTTTAAAAGCTCTTTTTGTATTCAGCAAGCATGGAGGGTTTACTGGGGTACCCGAGATAAGTTTACGACGCCGAGAGAGAGAGATATAATCTTTTATAGATGGATGGATGGTGTTAGCTGCTGCATTATTAGGCTTCTCAGATGTGACGTCATTCGTCAGAGAGATGGAGTGAATTAGGAAATAGTGTATGAGCAAATCTTGGATCTCGCCCTCTCTGTTTGGCATTTCGACATTTTTGCTGCTCGTGAACGCCCTCACACATACACACACACACACACACACACACACACACACACACACACACATATATATATATATATATATATATATATATATATATATATATATATATATATATATATATATATATATTGTCACGATGCATACCAATTACCTGGTTATTACACAACTAATCACAGAATAAAAAAATTTACCTCCTTCAGCCAGATACCTGAACTCTCATAACAATAAAAATTATGCCTGAGTACTCTAAAGGTAACAGTGATCCCTTAAAAAGCTTTATTAATCACATGAAAAATCAAACTAAGTTTATCAAAACAAGTGTGAGGTATCAACAGTTAAGCAAGAAATATACTAGAGTAAAAGGGTATCACTCCATCAAACAACTTTAACTGTTTCCCTGGTCCTAATTTACTTCAGCAAAGCCAAAGGAACAAAATGTTTATCACTTTGCCTTATGCACACAATTAATCTTATTCACTGGTGGTCAATAAATGAAACACTGTTTTTTAAAAATTTTAAATACAAAAATTTATTTTTAAATTCAAAATTTATAATTAGAATTCACAATCTGAAAATTTACTATTACTTGAAAACAACACAAAAAATTAATTAATTCTTGAGTTAAATTATTAAACAAAACTAAATCACAAAACTAATTTATCAAGAAATTAAATTAATCAAGGAAAATTTTAACCATCAAGAATTACTTAAGATTTGATATGAAAATCTTAACAAATGAAAATTAAATCAAGTATGCAACGTTAAACTATCATGAAATATTTAAAATGCTAAGTAAATAAATGTTAAATCACTGATATATAAAATGTGAAAAACCAAGAGATTGCAAACACAATAACACACAAAAATAAACAAAAGATTTATCAATAACAATTTTACTAAGGCAAAATTTCCTAATATACCTTATTATATCATGGTAATAATAAATAAATTACCTTACCATACACAAGCTTGTGAAAACCTTTGCAAAATCGTCTGAACAGCTGTTTTCGGTTCACAAAACACTTTTTTGTTGGGCACCGTTACATCTTTTCCTACGTTCAGATCTCAAAAGCTAAGATTAATACCAGCGACCACACAAATATTCTACGTTAATAACTCTTCTCTTTTGAAATAAGAGAGAGAGAGAGAAAAAAAAAAGTTAAGTATACCTTAGTTTTACCAGACCACTGAGCTGATTAACAGCTCTCCTAGGGCTGGCCCGAAGGATTAGACTTATTTTACGTGGCTAAGAACCAGTTGGTTACCTAGCAACGGGACCTACAGATTATTGTGGAATCCGAACCACATTATAGCGACAAATGAATTTCTATCACCAGAAATAAATTCCTCTAACTCTTCGTCAGCCGGCTGGGGGAACTGAACTCCGGCCCATCGAGTGACAGTCTGAAGCTCAACCAACTCAGCCAACGAAGGGATATAGAGAGAGAGAGAGAGAGAGAGAGAGAGAGAGAGAGAGAGAGAACCAACACTAATTGTCTCTGAAATCAGAATGAAAAAATTTTAGGATTCCAGTAGAAAATGAAACAATCAGATGACATCAGAACAATACGTGATCAGAGCAACACATGACATAATTGATCGAGATACGTGCATTTACTCTCAAAAAGGCGTGACTCAAACAAAAAATCGTATTGGATGAAATCTCAACACGATCAGAACAGACGACAGCTGGGAGCCACAAACGGCACACTTTCAAAACAAGAGGAAGAACCAAAGTTGGTTTTCAGAACAGTAAATGAAACATTGCAAAATCACTCGTTCTTTTCTCGTATGAGACAAAACCCCACACGACTCGATTGCCACCCCCTCGTTTGTTAACTCGTTATTTCTCATGACAACAACCAAGCCAAAACACGACATGAAATCACGAGTACAGAACACCTATTGCTAGGGGACAAAATGTGGGGCACATACTACGTTATTATTAAAATGTACTACTAATTCTAAATCACGGTGTTATGTTATCTAAATCACTAACTCTTTTGAGATCTGACATCACACTACGTATGATATTTATATGCCTCTCAGAGCTTTATTAGGAATTTACTGCAAGGTTGAATTAAGGCTTCTTTACTAATGATGCATATTCTTATCCAAGAAAGTGGTTGTTGTGCAGGCACAAGGGGTACATGATTCTGGAAAAAGACATATCCTGATAACAATCTTGCATTACAGAAACTCTCATTTGTCATTACTTAATCACAAGGGGATGATTCTTAGGTAAAAAATAATACTTTTAACGCCATGGAGGATAAGTTATGTGACTTTACTAGACAACACTAATTGTACTTGATAGATGACTTCATAAATGAGATATGTTTTACTAGGCCTTCTTAGCCAGTGACTGTTTAAGAGAGGAGAATTTGAATAAGGGAAAATGAGAGTTTCGGCTGAAGGGAAAGAGAACTGGGAGAAATGGTCAATTTGGACTTACCGGTAGGTTAGCTAATTCGGTGATCAGTTGCATAAGTGTAATATAGGTGTGGAGAATGGCGTAATAATAGAAGCATCTTGGCAGCAACATAACCATTTCAGTTCCTGTTCCGACATCGTATCAATAACCAAACATGGTGCAATATATTCAAAACATAGAATGTTCCCAAAGTTAAGGGAGAATGTCCCCAAGAGTTAAGGTACATAATGCAGTACGGAAAATGGGTTTTTACAGACACTACACCACTCCCTTATTGAGCATTCAAATTCAATACACATGTTATAAAACAATGTAAAGAATCAAGGATCCCTTCCTTTAGAAAGCACCAGGAAAAATATTTTATGCTCAATAATAACTCAAACATAAATGACATTATACTGTATACACAAAACTTTATTAGTCACATAGTCATTCAAATATCTAGGAGGTTTTTTTTACCCTAGTAGAACTTCTTTCAACAATATCAGCACCTGGTGTAGGTTTACTTGATGTAGCATTATCATTTGAATTAACATTTGGCTGTTCCTGACCTGACACTGAACTATTTACATGAAACCCCTCATTGTAAGATCTAAAATGGAATTCACTAACATCATTGAATTCACCAACATCATTACTACAATCATTCTAAAACTCAAATTTATCTTTTTCATTTTCAAAATTCATTTTTTTTTGTATGAACAACATTCCTCTTCCTTTGTATTCCCTCAGTACTCTCAACTTGAACACTATTGCCTTTTTTCTCAGTGACTCTATAAGGTTCACTACAGAAATTTGGTGACAATTTATTTTCTTTACTTTATTGTAAAATACTAAATCACCTTTACTTACTTGTCCCTCTTTTACATAGAATTTCTTATCATAGTACTCTTTTTCCTTTTCTTTACATTTTTAGTCTCTTATTCTAATCTCATCATCACAACCAGTGCAATCTAAACACATTTCAGGCAATTTTGTTCTAATTTTCCTACCATACATGATTTCAGCAGGATTAAATTAGTTACAGTATGTGGAGTGGATCTGTAAGCTTTAAGAAAAGTATTTAACTCTTTTCTCCAATCCTTCCCTTCAGCTCTAATTGTTTTAATAGCTTTCATAATAGACCTAATAGCTTGAGGGGAATAAGATGTTACTTTTTTATGACAAATACCATTTACCCTTACAAAATCTTTAAACTCTGCAGATGTAAACTGCACACCATTATCAGTTACAATGAGCTCTGGTAAACCATGAGATGTAAACCAATGATCAAGACATCTTACCACCTTGGTAGTACTAGTTGAATACATTATTCCTACTTCAAACCATCTAGAATAATAATCCACAGCAACTAACAAACTTTCACCAGTTGGTAAAGGGCCACATATATCAACACCAATGTGTTGCCATGGCCTATCAGGTAAAGGAGTAGGTTTCAGGGGTTCTGGCTTATTATTACCACTCATTAACAAACATGCTTTACAATTTTTTACATAGCATCCTACCTCTTTATCTAATCCTGGCCACCACACTTTCTGTCTTAGTCTACTTTTACATTTTACAATTCCCTGATGGCCTTCATGAGCTGAGTCAAGAATTTGCCTTCTCAAAGATTTAGGTATTATTATTCTTTGACCTCTTAAGAATAAACATCCCAAAATATATACTTCATCTTTAACATGTTTAAAATCTGGAACCTCATTCCAATCACCAGTTCTGACAGCCTTACAGACTTTACTCAACTCAACATCAACACCAGACTCTTGTTCAATTTCCCTAGTAGTTAAGGCTATTGGTGTTGCACTTTTGGTAATAAAATAAGCATATTCTTCAGCAACATTACCTTTAGGAATATCTGATAAGGGCAATCTCGACAATGCATCAGCTGCATTAGTTCTCCCAGGTTTATACCTTACTTTAAAATCAAAAGGCTGCAGTCTTAGAGCCCACCTTTCAATATGCAAAGGAAGTTTTGACTTGGGAGAATATCACCTCTGGTGGCTTATGATCACTAATTAGCTCAAAATGAATACCTAATACATGCAACCTAAACCTTTCACAAGCCCAAACAATGGCAAGTGCCTCTTTTTCTGTCTGGGAGTCCCAACGTTCAACATCTGTCAAAGATCTAAGGGCATAAATTACAGGTTTGAAATATCTATTATCCTGTTTCTGTACTAAAATAGCTCCCAGTCCAACTGGACTAGCATCTACAATTACCTTAGTAGGTAATACTGGATTAAAATATGCCATGCTCTCAGCAGAAGTAAGTCTCCTTTTTAATTCCCTGAATGAATGTTCCTGTTCACTTCCCCAATGCCAAATTACATTCTTTCTAGTTAACTTCTCAATGGTTCTTCAACAGTAGACAGATTATTTATAAACCTTCCACAGTAATTTACAAGACCAAGGAAACTCCTAACCTCATTTACATTTCCAGACTTCTTAGCCTTGTTTACAGCTTTGACTTTGTCATCAGTAGGTTCAATGCCTCTCTTTGATAAAACATGATCCATAAATACTAGTTTTTCCATACCAAATTTACATTTATCTGGATTCAGAGTTAGATTTCTGCTACATAATGTTGCCAATACCTTTTCCAACCTCTTGTCATGCTCTTTAACATTAGTACCATAGACAATTATGTCATCTGCGAGCACGTTAAATCCTTCACAATCATGTAATACTGGTTGTAAAATATGTTGATAAACCTCAGGAGCACAGGTAACTCCAAACAACAACCGTTTGTACCTAAACAAACCTTTGTGAGTTACAAAAGTGGTTAAATATCTAGGCTACTCTCAGGGTCTAACTCAATTTGATGAAAACCCCACTTCAAATCAAGTTTAGAAAAAAAAAACAACAGCACCATTCATATCAATCAACAATTCATCAATAGTAGGAACTGGATGTCTAGTGCTCAAAATAGCCTCATTGACTCTTCTCATATCAACAAACAGTTGCAATTCCTTACTATTCCCAGGCTTTGGGACGAATACAGGAGCCAATACCCATTCAGTAGGTCCTTGTACTGGCTCAGTGATATCTAAACCCAACAAATCATCTAGTGTTTTTTCCACTTGCCCCATAATATTAAAAGGAACTCTTCTCATAGGTTGTGCTACAGGTTTCACATTAGGGTTAACATGTAATTTCAGTGAAAAATCAGTCAACTTACCCAGACCAGAAAAGCAAGTTTCATATTTAACTTTCAAACTGGAATACTTATCACATGCAGTACTAGTATTTATTGCATTTACATCCTCACCAATCCTTAACATATTTAGTGCTATGGTAGTATTTTTTCCAAGTAAATTGTCATCAATGACATCATTTTTCTCTACCACAATAAAATCAGCCTCCACACAAACTCTCCCAGATGGAGATTCAATCTTACTGCTGAATTCTCCTCTTACCTTTAATGGCGTTGTGACACCATAAGGATACAAATTCTTATTACAGTTTCTTAAACATACATACTTACTCAACATCTCAAAATCACTTGCAGTAATAACATTACAAGTAGCACCTGAATCAATCATAAATTTAATTGGTACATTACTAACATTAAAATTAAAAAAAGTAGATGTTTCACAAATGCCTCTGACATTAAACAAATAATGATCTTCATAGTGATCATCCTCATCATCATAAAAAGTTTCACTCTGAGAATCTTTAACAGCATTGACATGCTGGTTTGGCCCAGAATTACTTCTTGGGCCTCTGGGATAATTTCCAGAACTACCACTTCCTCCCCTGGACTTTTTCATTCCAGGTTGTGACACTGATGCCTTAGGCTTATGATCTGACTTATAATTTGTATGAGAAACACTACTAAGGTTGGACCGGCAAACACAGGCTAAATGTCCAATCTTACCACACCTTCGGCATACCTTATCCCTGGCAACAACGCAGTCATTATGCCAATGACCTTGCAGACCACATCGCCAACAACTTTGATTTACACTAAAGTTAGGCCTACCATTTCTCGGCCTATTAGAATACACAAAATTTCCTGCACTTCCTCCTCTTTTCCCTTGAAATGTACCATTACCATGGCTTGATAACCTAACTTATTAACTTTAAGATCATCTGGTCTAGGCCTAACAGAATCCTCTTCGATTTGCCTAGCCTGCCTCTCAGCCATTTCCTGAGCTCTTGGCATCTCCACAATATTATCTACAGTCAGGTTTCTTTCCCTTAAAAACCTTACTCTTAGTTTCCTAGAAAAACACTTCTCTATGATCTGATCCCCTAGATTAAAATTTACTTCAGCTGCAGGTTACTCACACGACATAATCAAATTTCTTAACCCTTAAGGGACAACATAATTTATCAATGTGCAGTACCCCAGACCTGGGAAACTTTGAGGTCGGCAAAAAAAAAAAAAAAATCACATCAATGGAAAGAGAATGACACGTACATTCACGCTGTATAATTAAAAAATTTTCCCTACCTTCCACGAGAAGTTGAAAATGACTATTTACAACTACTTGTGGGGTCTCATTTACAAGACAATCGTAAATTTTACCAACTTATATATATGTTTTTTCTAATAAATAAATTTATTGTATTTTGTAAAAATATTATTACTGCTCACACAATATCAAAAGAGATAAGAAATAAAAGCAATAACAAATTTTTGG
>NC_089748.1:4155235-4167735 GCF_040412425.1 Macrobrachium rosenbergii | reverse complement strand
CAGGAACATGTTTCACAAAAATAAATTTCTGACTCACAACGGGACCTTTGTGTCCAAATTGCTAAAGCCCTGGCCTCTCACTTGAAAGACCAGCGTTCGGTCCCGCTGTGAGTCAGAAATTTATTTTTGTGAGACACGTTCCCATGTGTTCATTTCATTTATATATATATATATATATATATATATATATATATATATATATATATATATATATATATATATATTATATATATATTATAATGATATGTCTTATGATATGTGTGTATTCTATAAAAGTAATACTTTTTTGTATTTTTGATGTGTTGTTTTTATATTTCTTATGTGTTGTGAAATATAACGAGGTGGTTTTGTAGTAAGTGTGTTTTTGTGCAATGCTTATATATGTTTTCTTTTGTGTTTGTCATATATTGACTGTAATAACTGTGAGAATAGTGTTTGTGGGAGATGCTATTTGTAAAGTCTTACAAAGGATTGACTAGTGATAAGATAAGATGTGTCTTCCTGTAGGCTCGTTTGTTCAGGTGGACAGGATGTGGGTATGTGAGAGAGATCATAGAAGCCACTTATGTTATTAGTTAAAAGGGAGATGGTTTGACAGGTTTGATATCCATGGCCAGTTCAGAGGCCTGTGTATTTACACAAGTGTTTAAACAGGAAGTTGTCAATCATTCAGATAAGAGGCAGGCCTATGTAATTCTCTGAGCCAGGCAATAATTTCCTTGTCTTTTTCCCTCTTCAGGGGAAGAATCTGTTTTTTCCTTTGTTTCCCCAGGGAAGATACTCAGTTTATTCCTGTTTCTTCCAGGGTGGCCATTTTCTACAAATGCCTAACTGGCAACCCAAGTTTAACCTCATAGGAGATATTGGTAAAATAAAGTTCAGTTCAGATAGAGATTTGGTAGAAATAGGGTGGTTCCCCCCTGCCCTCTCTCTCTCTCTCTCTCTCTCTCTCTCTCTCTCTCTCTCTCTCTCTCTCTCTCTTCTCTTCATATAGAAGAGTGTAAAATTTTGGTCACTCTCCTAAACATATAAATTTTGTGAACTGTTAATAATATTTAATGCTTCCTTGGTAGAATCTGATATAAGAGAGAATATATTGTAACAGGCCTAAGGTACAAGTGTTTTTACTGTGGAAAAAGGAGTTGTAATGGTGTGCAGAGCCTTGTATAAGGTAAAGTGGTATTTACTTATTTTTTACCATGGTAAAAAAGTGAATGTGATCTTTTAAAAATCGTGAATGTGATCTTTTAAAAAGGTGAATATGATCTTTTAAAAGGTAAATGTGATCTTTTGAAAAGGTGAATGTGATCTTTTTAAAAGGTAGATATAATCTTTAAACAGATTTTGCTTTATTGAAATTATTGTTGATAAACTTTTTGTGCATTTTTACACAATCTTGTCTTTACATTTCTTTTATGTGTTCTTGTGTTTTAATTTCACAGTGTTACCCAAGATTTTGTGTTGGTGATTTAACATCGATTTAGTTAGCACTTTATATGTGTTGATATTTTAACATTGAATACTTGTGTTGATTTCATTTCTTAAGATTTCTTTTTCAAATTTGGAGTAAATCTTAATAGTTTGAATTTTGCTTAGTTAACATAAATTATTGATAAATATGAAGTTTTGTGAATTAATCTTGTTTAAGAACTAATTAAATCTTACGTTGTTTCCAAGTAATAGTAAATTTTTTTGAGATTGTGGATTCTACTTATAACTTTTGAACTTAGAAATAAATGTTTGTATTTAAAGTTTTAAAAGCACAATATTTCATTTTGACCACCAGTGAATATGGTTATTTATGTTTTTGAAGTGAATTAGGACCAGAGAAACAATCATAGTTGTTTGATGGAGTGATGCCCTGTCCCCTCTAGTATATTTATTGCTTAATAGTTATTACCTCACTCATAACTTGATAAACTTAGATCAATTTTCCAAGTGATAAGCAAGTTTTAAGGGATCACTGTTACCTTTAGAGTGTTCACTCGTAATATTATTGCTATGAAGTTTCAGGTATCTGGCTGAAGTGAGGTAAAGGTTTTCATTTTTGGGACAATTATGATATGTATATGTATATATATATAATATATATATATATATATATGATATATATTTGGGACAATATATATATATATATATATATATATATATATATATATATATATATATATATATATATATATATATATATATATATATATATATATATATATATATATATATATATATATATATATATATATATATATATATATATATATATATATATATATATATATATATATATATATATATATATATATATATATATATATATATATATATATATATAAATACAGGAGAAGCCATGGCCAAAATATACACATCCTCAAGGAACAAGCGAAACAAAGACCTCCATGTAATCGCGGAACGTACATGGGATGTATGAGGAGGCTGTTGAGGGTACGAATAGACTCTCATGGAAGCTTAAGCTACCAAACAGGATGCAAGTTATCGAATCCAGAGCCCTCTAACATCAGAAACCATGTTGTGCGGTGCAAAACAAATATCAGAGATGAAGGGTTTTCAATAGTAGGGCGGGTCTCCAACCATCACAATCTAACTATCCTAGAGCCTATAATTATAAAGAGAACTGTTTCCTCGTTAAATAGTCAATTGTTGTCAACTCAGTTACATGTTGCCTACCTTTTCCTTTAAGCATATTTTCTGTATTCTCTTAGTATTATTCTTTCATTTTGCTTGGTGAGTCTGTGTCTTGGTTCCCTTGACCTATATCTTTTGTGATCCCTTGTTTTTCCCTTGTTTTATGTTCATTTATATACCTAATTTTGATGCTGCATTGCCATTTTTTGTCAATTTTAAATATTTTAATTTAAAAAAAATTTTTATTACTGTGATTCTATCTGTAGCGCAAATTATTTTCTTTTTTAACCTTGAAAATGTGACATGTGTCATGAAACGTCGGCAATAAATTTGTAAGAATGGAGGTCTTCGTTTTCCTTGTTCCTTGAGGATATATATATATATATATATATATATATATATATATATATATATATATATATATATATATATATATATATATATATATATTATTATGCTCAATGTGTATATTAGCCTAATTTGAACATTAGGCAGATAATCTCCTAATGTTCGCATTAGGTAAGCAATTTGCACAATGTTTACAAATTGTCAACATTAGGCAAAAAACGACTGATGTTCACATTATGCAGCTCAATTTTGCCTGATGCGAATACAACTGCCTAAACATTGCCTAATGTTCACATTGTGCACATTGTTAAAGATTATGTTAACATATATTACATATTAAGGTCGATTTAGAGACTGTTTTAGAAATTGCAATTTATTAGAATAAACAAACAAAATAAATAAAAGATCAATAAAAGTTCGAGTTGAGTCCAGTTATAAATTTTTGCATGCTCTGCCAGGGTGACAGCATGAGTTGCATTTAAGTCTCTTTCTTACGCAGCTGCATTGTCCTGATGTACATTGAACTGTGCATTGACACTTGGTGTATCCTTGTCCACCAGTGGCCCTTTCTGTTGCTGTTCTAATTGATAGGCAGACATCAGGAACCTCTTCTGCTTTTATCAGGGGCTGTTCGATTGCACTTAGGTCAGCAGCTGTAAATTTTGGTCCTAGAATTCCCCCAGCAACCTACAGTGTATAGCCCATCTTCTTCCTTAAGGACGACCACTAACATATGTCTGGGACCTGTTGGACCATGATCTACATCCGGGACCCTTAGAGTAGTACACTGACCAATGGACAATGGCCTAAGCAGGTATTTGCCTCGTCTTGTCATCCATGCTGCTGCATTAGATTTTCCTTGATCAGCCAAAGCACGGATTTTTTGGAACTACTGCTTCTGTCTGTGCCTGTGCCTCTGCTTCTGCCTCTACCCCTGCTTCTGCCTCTGTCTCTGTCTCTGCTTCTGCCTCTATCTCTGCTTCTGTCTCTGCCCCTGCAGCTTCCTTTGACTCCAGAAATGCCTCAAGGTCTTCCTTGGTAAATATCTCAAGAAGAGCTATACTTGGCAGGATACATGATCCTAATCCAACCTGCTGATCTTGTCCGAATGTAACTTTGAATGGGCTGTGACCAGTAGTTTCATGACGGCTAATGTTAACTTGCCACTGAACAAACTTGAGGCCTACTGACCACTTCCTGCTGTTGTTTTCCTTCATCCAAATGATCAGTTAGATGTTCAACAGCGCCCTGACTTTGAGGATGACGTGGATGTCCAGGCGCTAGCTTCAGCTCTGGCTAGGGCACTGTAAGCTCAGCGACGATGGCATTAACGAACTCCCGTCCGTTGTCGGACTGCAAAATAGTAGGTGCTCCAAAAGTCAAAAATATATCTAGAAGATTCGCTGCAAACTCATCTACTCTTTTTGTTGTAAGTGAACGCATCACGCAAAATTTGCTGAAATGATCTACAAATGTCATAATGTACTCGAAGTCTCCATCTGGCAATGTCTGAAAATTAATAAGATCGCTCTGGCATCTTGAACAGATATGGTGACTGTGTACTGGTTTCACTACCAGACCTTTTGGAACTTTTCTGGCTTTTTTTTGATGACAGTGCTCACAACAAGAAATATAGAGTTAGCATGCTTCTTGTGTGATATTTGACCATTTCCTTTCCACTTCAACAATTGTTTTTTTACCACCTCCATAGCCAATAGCTTCATGGGCTGCTTTTACAGTATCAAATACTTCTTCTAGAGACACAACAAACTTTTCTCCTGCGAATCAGTTGGTCAGCACTGCCAGCTCACAGGACTTTGTAACATTTCTTGAGGTTAAAGTCAAATGCAGATTTGGCTCCATCAGAATTAATCCCTAACAAATCTGTAACAGCTGATCGTGCTGTTGGTGTCTTGGATGACAACATTCTCTGCCATGTCTTCCAGTGTTTGATGCAGCTTAAGTTCAAAGGCAGCTTGATCCATAGTGCTTAAATGAAACAGAAAAGAAAAAGAAATGTGAATGTATAGATTAAACCTAGGCAATTACGGCAGACAGTTCCGAAACTGAAGTAATACAATAAACCTCTTTTGAGACATAATGTGGTTTAATCTATACAGTAATACTAGTAGTAATAGTAGTAGTAGTAATAGTAAAGAAAACAATCCACTAATAGTCCATCTGTATGTCAACACCCACTTACCATCACGAGATCCCAGTTGTTTCTGCCCTGCTCCTTTCTTACCCTGTTCACGACTCTTAATGATAAAAACCCAAAGCTTCGAACAATATTCTTTGAATCTCCACTTCAGCGACTGTGGTTCTTCAGTCTATTTACATCAGGCAAAATACCATTTCCTAATCTGAGTCTTGCTTAAAGTGTACATTAATCAAGTAATGTGCCTATTGTAAACATTGTGCAAAATGCTTATCTAATGTGAACACTAGGCAATTTTTTTGCTCAATGTTCATATTAGGCAATTATCCACAGTGTAACATATATATATACATATATATATATATACATATATATATATATATATATATATATATATATATATATACATATATATATATATATATATATATATATATATATATATATTTATATATATATATATATATATATATATATATATATACATATATATATATATATATATATATATATATATATATATATATATATATATATATATATATATATATATATATATATATATATATATATATATATATATATATATATATATATATATATATATATATATATATATATATATATATATATATATATATATATATATATATATATATATATATATATATATATATATATATATATATATATATATATATATATATATATATATATATATATATATATATATATATATATATATATATATATATATATATATATATATATATATATATATATATATATATATATATATATATATATATATATATATATATATATATATATATATATATATATATATATATATATATATATATATATATATATATATATATATATATATATATATATATATATATATATATATATATATATATATATATATATATATATATATATATATATATATATATATATATATATATATATACCAGCTGTTTTGAAATTAGAGCCCCCCTCCACAGAACAAGTGGAAAGTTATGAAGTTTTCTGCTATAGCCTATCTCCAGGTACATTATTTTAAGTTTCTATTAAGCTATTTTTCATTATATATTTCTTGTATTTTCAGACTGCATGACAGAGTTACATACAGCCGTGGCTAACGACTTGGAGGAAATCAGATGGATTGACCGGATCTGGGCTATAACCTTCAGAGAGGCCAGGGTTGCTGGCACATCCTACATAATATGGCTACGTGCGACAAACGCACTACATGGTCAGCATGGCAGAGGTGGGTTGATACCGATTCTAAATACAAATACCTGAGTTCGATGGGGATTTGTAGGCGACGGTCGGTATCAACTTATACCTCACTTGTTGGCCGTGTGGGTAAAGGCATCAACCACGTCACTGTAGTCCTGAGTTCTTGTCTTTCGTTGGTTCAAGCCCACGGATGACGAACTTATTATCAACTAAAAAATTTCCCTTCAGTAACATATATGAAAATATATTACTTCCGAGGTAGAGCGAATTGGATATTAAAGGACGTCTGTAGCTTAATGCTTGAATATGAATCATGGTGATGTGATAAAAATTTATTCATAATATGGCTACGTGCGACAAACACACTACATGGTCAGCATGGTAGAGGTGGGTTGATACCGATTCTAAATACAAACACCTGAGTTCGACGGGGATTTGTAAGCGAGGGTCGGTATCAACTTACACCTCACTTGTTGGCCGTGTGGGTAAAGGCATCAGCCGTGTCACTGTAGTCCTGAGTTCTTGTCTTTCGTTGGTTCGAGCCCACAGGACGACGAACTTATTATCAACTAAAAAATTTCCCTTTGGTAACATATATGAAAATATATTACTTCCGAGGTAGAGAGAATTGGATATTAAGGACGTTTCAGCTTATGGTGATGTGATAAAAATTCATTCATATATATATATATATATATATATATATATATATATATATATATATATATATATATATATATATATATATATATATATATATATATATATATATATAATATGGAAATGAATGCTGGAACGTGTTTCACAGAAATAAATACATACAAATACAGCCTGTATAAATTTGTCTGTGCATTTGTTTGTGAGTGTGGGTGCTCAAATGCTGTTCAGCCTTGATCATCAAGAGAGCCTTGAAAGCAATCTTGTGCAGAGGTTTATTCTATTTTCCTTAAAATTTAGTGTATCTCTGCCGACTTTAACCTAGAATGATGTACCTGGAAGTTAGTGTACTATGGTGGTCACAAGGATATGTGGATAGCGACCACCTCATACAAAAAGGTTTGGTTAGAACTGGAAAGTTTGCGCCTGTAGAAGGAATCCCTGTAAAGGGTAGAAATTTTCTATGTACTGCCTACTCACCCAATCTCTCTTGCTTGGGTTCAAATCCCGCCTTGGAAGATAGCAGCTTTTTTCGTTCATTTCCAGCTAGGAAATTGGCTTATTGCCTTAAACGCAGCAAAAAATGTACAGAAAGATCTGGAAGTTAAGAGGTCATTGTGACTGTTAAAACACACACACATGCATGCAATATATATATATATATATATGTGTGTGTGTGTGTGTGTGTGTGTGTGTGTGTGTATGTATGTATTTATCTTGATACTTACTTGATTCTGGGCAGCAACGGAAAATCGCAGGGAGCTCTTTACATTATCAAGAAATCTACTGTATATTACAAAGAAAGCTGATTAATAAGACTGATTAAGGCAACTCCGTAGATGAATAAATCAAGGGAAACAATGTTGGCTGAGGTCTTTCTTCATGTGAGGGAAGATTGCGTAAACTCAAGGGTTCTCTTAATTAATTATATTTACATAATAAACACAGATCAGAAGAATGACGAATTACTGGGCAGGTAATAATAAGAGCCTGCTAAATGAGTGAATCCTACACAGGAGAAATATTCTACGTTGATGATGTCTTCATAACAGGAACATCGCAGAGGGGTAGATTAAGGAGTGGCATAAGGCCACTGCACATGGAATAGAGCTGAGACTGGTTCCACAGCTAGGGCCGGTCTGCAAGGTATGCAAGATGTTTACTTACAAGAATAATAAGATGCTCAAAGGGAACTGAGGGAATGCACAAATGTTGCCAAATAACTCAGTTCAACACTAAAGACACAATTACGTTAACAACTGATGCTCCAACACAAATTACTGAAGGTGATCGCCCAATGGAAATAGAAAATAAATCAGAGAAATATCATGATTATGACTGATTAAGAAACCTTATTTGTGGTACATTACCTTCGTCAGGATGACAAGGTCCTTGCTCAATAGGGCGCCGAAACTGGAGGACGGAATTAAGGGATGCCACGACAAAAGTATACTGGTCCAAACCTTGGGTCAAACATGTGGAGGGTGCAAGGGGCAGGCAATGTTAAGGACACGTGTCCTTGATGGAGTTCTGAGTGCTTCTCTCTCTGATTGCTTTTGCATGGCCTATTTTATAACCTTGGGAATTACGCCTTGGGATCCAGGTAGGTGGCGCAAAGGTCGGTCTCTGCCTGGTTTTCTGTAGCGAACACATGGGCATTCAGCCAAGCCTCGTGGGGAGGTCACCATTCCCGGGAGGGGTGGTGCCAAGTTTCTCTTTTCTGGCTCCTCCTTTGCCTGTTGCCCGGTGCCAGCAAGGAAGGCATCCTTGAAGGCCACACCTAGAATTAAGGCCCTCAGGCATTCATTGTGAACAGAGAGAAAGAGAGTGAGAGAGAGAGAGAGAGAGAGAGAGAGAGAGAGAGAGAGAAGGATTAGGCTTAACCATTGGGGAAATGGAGGAGACAATTGATGAGGCGGTGAATGAAACCCACAGTCCTTTCTATTTAAGAAATAATTAAAATTAATTGTATTCTCCACTGGTTACATTATTATGGCAAAACGTGTGAGATTGCTTGGAAAGATGTTTATATGTATGTATATTGCAATATATATATGTATATATATATATATATATATATATATATAGCTATATATATATATATATATATATATATATATATATATATATATATATATATATATATATATATATGTATATATATGTATGTATGTATAACTGAACCACTGAAAAATATGGAACGTGATGAATATTCAAATAAAAGCAGTGCCATGAAGGAAAGAGAAACAGTGGAGTATTGCAAGGCCTTTCGACTTATAGTCCTTTACTTAGCTAAGTAAAGGGCTATAAGTCGAAAGGCCTTGTAGTACTCCATTGTTTCTCCTTCCTTCGTGGCATTGCCTTTACACAAACACACACACATATTATATATGTGTGTATGTCTATGTAGGGGTGTATTGTTATGTGCATGCATGCATACCTGCTTTCACTTTGTTCAGTCTTACGTTCCTGGTAGGTGTGGAAAGTAAAATCTATTGATATATGCAAGCATGAAAGGGATTTATTTTCATCTTGAAGAATAGAAGAACAATGCATATTGATAGGTGTGAGCATACAGGCATGAGTCTGCACGTGATTATGTTTGATGTTTAAAGAAGCTAATAGCTGCATTGTTTATCCAATTTTGTTACTATTTTCAGTAACCATTGGTTACATATGAACAAATAACACATTTGGGACAAGAGTATGAGACTACTCCTGAATTTCGAGTACACTCTAACTTTATTTTGCAATTTATTTCCAGGAGACATGGTATACTAGAAGAATATGTTCAAAGTACATATTGGGAATATTTTTTACATTTATTTTCAGCGTATTTTTAAATAATGAAGGGATAACATTTGATTTTATTGTATTAAATTGCACTTTTATTGAACCACACAACTCACATGTATATTGCTTTCAATAAATTTTGAATACAATAGAGGAATTTGCTTCCAGTGCAGTAACAAAACACCGAATATATGATGAAAACTGCATTCACTAGATTCTGTAAACACTAGAAATATAATACCTATTACTCTTCAACAAGGACTAACTGGATAAATCCAGTGACTTTTCAGTTTTGTTTATTGTTGTTCATGGAAAGACTACTAGCTAACCGGTGAACCATGAAGTCTCAGGTGCTTTTTCAGCAGTTCTTCATGTAACATCACTCATTTAGTTCGAAGCCAGAATTCTCTCTCTCTCTCTCCTCGATTGAACCGATATATCCGAGATAATGTGATATATGAGGAAAAGCAACTGATGTATTGAGAAATAAGCTTTCATTGATATAAATATTGGTATGGAAAAGGCCCTTCAGATTTCCCTTCAGAATTTTTTCCATCTTCAAGAATTCATTTATTTATGAAATAACTAGAATCTGTCCCAAGATTTTACAAGAAGCTCAAAAGAAGAAGTGTAGGTAGATATTTTACGCGGAAACAATGCAAGGCTGTAAAGTACGACCAGGGAATGTACTAAAGAAAATGACTGATCAAAAGCAAAACATTGAGGATACGCAGCTAAGAACAGAACGTTTTCCCGTCGCCTTGAATACTGCGATGACTTTTGTTACCTTCCAGTGCCGCTCCCACTCAGCTAAGCAACTGACTCCGCTGTGCTTCACTTAAACAAAATCCGGCGCATTTTAACTTGATGGAATTTCAGCTCATACGGCCTGGAATACGGAGGTAAGATGTAAAGTCTGATACACAATACGAATATAATTGTTTCTGGATTGTTTATATACTATTTTTTTTTTTTTGCCTTGCCATAATAAGTCTAACAAACGGCTGGCTCATTGATAACTAACCAATCAGCCAGGGAGTCATTCGTTTTAACGATTCTATTCGAAAAGATAAGAGTGGTGTAGAGCTATTTGCGGATGGGCCTTTGAAAAGATGAGAGGAATTTTCCTCTTCGCCTCTCTCTCTCTCTCTCTCTCTCTCTCTCTCTCTCTCTCTCTCGAAATTGGAGCAATACATGTATGGAACAACGATGACATTAATGTCTTTAATGTCTATGTCATAAGAGTTAGTGCGTGCTACTTTCACTATGCATAACATGAACATCACCAATTGCCGAATACACGTTAACGGAAATATTTTTTATGTAAATGCTTATTAATTTTTAGAGTAACGTTAACGTTACTTTAAAGGCCATCACGCTCCCCTCGGTTGTCTGAATATTCAATCGTTTGTTAAATCTTTTTTAGCTTCTATTTTCTTTCCATTGTTTTCTCTTTTTATATGCAGGCACTCTGTTCGGCGAAGCTTGCTTTACAAGTCAATGATCTTTCAGGCTTCCCTCATTCGATTGTTTGTTCTCTTTGAATAACGATTTTATCAATACAGTGTCAATGATAGGGTTTGTTGCATGTTGTTGAACAATATTTTGGGGGTAAATGTTGCTTGTAGTATTAATAGTAGTAGTTATATCAACAAAAATGATAATTTCTTCGCGTGCTGCCTGTGATTGAAATGAACTCTATTTCCTTTTGACAACTGATAACCTTTGTTACCTTTAGAAACTTTGATCGAACTTCTAAATGGATATAAACCGATATATGATCACATAAAATTATTAAAAATCTTGATTGTGTTGTGTTTCTTGTGAAAGGAAGTTAAAGTATTAATATTTAACCACGTGAGAGAATATATATATATATATATATATATATATATATATATATATATATATATATATATATATATATATATATATATATATATATATATATATATATATATATATATATATATATATATATATATATATATATATATATATATATATATATATATATATATATATATATATATATATATTCTCATTAAGTGCCCATGTGCCAGACAGTATGGCCTGGTCTGAGACGTGTTGGAATTACTTGTGTGTGTGTGTGTGTGTGTGTCTCACTGATATGATGAACTCCATATTTTAACATTAGGTTTTATTTGTTTCATTTTATTACTTTCAGGTTCTTCATTTCATATATATTGCCATTTATTTATGATACCCATTTATATGTGTGTTACATAATAAGTAACAAGGATATTCACATTTGATCTTGTCATGAGATGCGTGTTCTAAACGTGCCAATGAGCTATCATGGTGTAGGTGAGTTAATGCTGAAGCTGAGTACAATTTCCCCGCTCTCGAAGGGGTAAACAAGTACAGCAGATTCGGCATTTACTTATAACTCTTATGATGGCTTAGTGGGTAGACCGTCGACTGGAGTCATTGGAAGGTAACTGTGCTGAGGGATCGAGACCCAGCATTACCGATTCATGTATCACTTATAAAATTCCCCTTTGGTGATAATTCCCATCGGGGATATTTCTGAAGTAGCGTGATTTGGATATTAAATGGCATTTGGAGCTTCACGAGTGTATATATATATCACAGTGTGATAAAAATTTCATAAGAGCTGCGTGTTCCAGAC
>NC_089748.1:4125235-4147735 GCF_040412425.1 Macrobrachium rosenbergii | reverse complement strand
GGTATGTAATTCTAATAACCCCAGTACCCTTTTAGCTTCCCGAATTCTTCACAATTTTTGGATACGCTTATATGTATTGAAACAGTGTGAAGAATTCGAGAAGCTAAGAGGGTATTATGGTTATTAAAATTATATATATAAACACTTGTATGTATGTATGTATGTATGTATGTATGTATGTATAAGTTTGACTCCTAAGGAGGCCGGGAACTAGAAATCTCATGTCTAATAGATGAGATTTCTAGTTCCCGGCCTCCTTAGGAGCCAAACTTATACATACATACATATATGCATACATACATACATGCATACATACATACATACATACATACATACATACATACAAGTGTTTATATATATGATTTTAATAACCACAATACCCTCTTAGCTTCTCGAATTCTTCACACTGTTTCAATACATATAAGCGTATCCAAAAATTGTGAAGAATTCGGGAAGCTAAAAGGTACTAAATTAGAATTACATACCTATCAGGTAAAATGTGATCAGTAGATTCTAATAGATGTGCTTATAAAGGGAACCATCCTCTCTAAATAGAGAAGGGCTATTGATAAAACGTGCAAAAATACACACACACACACACAAACACACTCATGTATATATATATATATATATATATATATATATATATATATATATATATATATATATATACATATATATATATATATATATATATATATATATATATATATATATATATATATATATATATATATATATATATATATATATATATATATATATATATATATATATTCATGATGCTGCCTTGTAATACATATATTCTCTATAATTTTGATATATTTACTCTTATGTATCATGTATTATGTGTAATAATAATAATAATAATTATTGAAATATCACAATAGATCTCAAAAGAATTAATGCTTTAGATGACTTAATAACGTAATATAGAATGAATAATATCTTTCTTGATAAAGGAGTAGTATAAGGCACACGTGTGTCCTAGTGAGAACTTGTTTCATTTGAATTGTCATCAGTTGAGATAAGAGAGAGCGGTTTGTTCTGGGTTAACATGAGGACAGTTTGGAATAACAATTGCCGATTCGTTCAGGAAATCAAGTCAGTTCTTCATCTTGTTTATAAAACACATCAATCATAATTAGCCAATTGCTGTATGTTTCAGTTGTGTAGAGGTTTCTGTAAAAGTTTTGTCCCGTACGAGAATAAGACGAGTGATTTCGCATTATTATGTGCATTGTTCGAGTCACGTATGCCACTTTGAGAGAAAGAATACATGTCCTGATCAGTTACGTCATGTTTTGTAAGATTGCAGTTCAAAGCGTTTTGCTTCCTTCTTCTAGAACTTTCTCTCGTATCTCGCATCCAAAATGCCTTAATGACGTCATGTGACTGTTGAATTTCTACTGGAATCCAAAAAATCTATTCATTCTTATTTCCGAGACCGATCAGTTTGGTTCCCTATCTCTCTCTCTCTCTCTCTTGTTCTTAAAAAGAGATTACTTTTAACGTCGTATATTTGTGTTCACTGGTATTAGTATTAACTTTTGAGATCTGAATTTGGTAAAATTATTTAATTTGTAATGGAGCCTGAAAAAAAGTGTTTTGTGAAATGAGCTCAGCTGCAAAGGGATTTTACAGAGGTTTTCACAAGTTTGTTTAGGGTAACATGAATTTTACTTATTAATACCATGGTATAATAAGTTATGGAAATTTTGCCTTAGAGAAATAATATTGATAAATATTTTGTGTATTTTTGAGTGTCCTTGTGTTTGCAATCTCTTCATGCTTTTACATGTTTTGTTTGTTTGTGATGTAACAGTTATTTACGTAGCATTTTAAATATTTCTTGGTAATTTAACAATGCATACTTGATTTAATTTTCATTTATTAAGATTTTCTTTTCAAATCTTAAGCGATTCTTGATAGTTTAAATTTTGCTTGATTAGTTTAAATTCCTGATAAGATTTTTGTAAATTAGTTTTGTTTTATGATTTAATTCAAGAATTAATTAAGTTTTGTGTTATTTTCAAGTAATAGTAAATTTTTCAGATTGTGAATTCTAATTAAAAATTTTGAATTAAGAAAAAAAACAGTGTTTCATTTATTGACCACCAGTGAATAGGATTAATTGTGTGTGAATAAGGCAAAATGATAAACATGTTTTGTTCTTTTAGTTTCGCTAAAGTGAGTTAAGACCAGGGAAACAGTTAAAGTTGTTTGATGGAGTGATGCCCTTTTACTCTAGAATATTTTTTGCTTAATTGTTGATACCTCACACATATTCTGATAAACTTAGTTTGATTTTTCAAGTGATTAATAAGTTTTTAAGGGATCACCGTTATCCTTGGAGTACTCAGTCGTAATTCCTATTGTTATGAGAGTTCAGGTAGCCTATCTGGCTGAAGTGAGGTAAACTTTTGAATTTTGAGATTAGTTGTGTAATAACCAGGTATTTGGTACGCATCATGACAATATATATATATATATATATATATATATATATATATATATATATATATATATATATATATATATATATATTGTATATATATATATATATATATATATATATATATATATATATATATATATATATATATATATATCAAGCCACAAATACCGTTTAATATCCACTAGCCGGGTGGTCAAAGGCACTGTCTATCGTTGTCTCTAAAACAGACTACGGTTCTATTCCTGGTCAGTGCAGAAACACTTATCAGCTATTATTCCCTCGGTGTAAATTATTCCCAAGATATAGTGAATTCGATATTAAACAATATTTTGGGTTTAGTATTTGTTAGTATAAAAAGGGGGGCATTATTCATCTTCATGGAGATTTTGAATCATCACTGGTGAGAATTCCCTTGTCCATATCTTACTGACTTTGTACGTTCCATTTTTCGCTGAGAGAAACTTTTTCTACTAGAGCTGTTTTAAAACTTATTGCATCCTGTGTATCGATCATATAATCATCTATGTCATTTTTTGTATTTTTTCATAAATACGAATGGCGTAGGCAAGCCGCTGATGTCAGAATGAGTCAAAGTTTATCGACTGTCTTTTAATAGCGATTCATTCATAATGATTTCATCCTAATTTGGGATGTAAATTTGTGTAATTTGATTTCCTGGCCTGTAGCTGATGGAATAAATGAAAATTTGATTCGCTTTTGCAAAGTGCGATTTCAGTCACGTGGTCAAGGTACGCACGGCGGTAAGCTATAGACGCTCATTTTTAATTTCTTGTCAATATAATCTGGGGAACAAAATGTAAGCGCTGCATGAATGCATTCCTGGCCAACTGAGGTTTTACTGACTCTACGGCAGGAAGTCCAAAGATAAATAAATGGTTTCAAATCTTTAAAAATATTTCATAATTGGTCGAAGAATGATGAACTAGAAACATTACCCACAAATTTTTTCAGTAAAGACTATCCTCACGCGTTAGTGGTTACTAAGGAGTATCTAACCTGTGTGTACAAATTTGCAAAAGAAGGGCTGCGTGCACTCCCGTGTACTCCTAACATTCCTTGTAGGAAATTACAGTGTAAAAGATCAATATAGCTAAATCAGAGTCTACAAGTATTATAATCTCTTCTGAATCCAGACGAAAATTGTGCCTAAAATGCTTTAACGAGGAAGAAAAAAGAACAGAAGTAAGCCCAAGAGTCATTCAGTATAGTGTAATGAAGATCACCATTACATTTTGAAGACTATATAATAATACAAATTATCGAATATTTGCTGCTACCCATTGGACCTCATTTCCCATCCCATGATTTCGTGTCTTATAATTTCTTCCTTGCCTATAGATGTTTTTACTGCAACAGTGTTCCCCCTTCCCCTTCTCTTTATATGGAGAACTTAGCCCATACACTGTTGCTGAGATATAAGGCAAGTAATAATTACACTATTTCAAGAGGAAAATGTTGATGGAAAATGATATCCGAAAGCCAGTAGTTCAGAAAACTGTTAGGAGATGAGCACAGAAGAAAGAAAAACACCTACTTCTCGGCCAAAAGGCGCGAATAATGGGTGAAGTCTTATCAGAGGGCCCGTCCCCCATTATAAACGTCTCTCTGATTACACACTGTTTTCATTACACGCAGACGTACAGACTTTGTCTTGGGCAGAGTTTACATTAACAGTGCTTCCTATTGATGTTGGGAAAGATTAATTTGTTTTGCAAATGAAGGGAGTTATGGAAGTTCCTTCATTATGATGCTCATCATCTGGTAACAATGTATGTTAGGGAGGTTTAGTCAGCCAAATGGAATATCGGGTGTTTTCTTATACTACAACTCCTATGACCACCACAGCAGCAGCAACTACTGCTATGCTGCGTTTTGTTTCTGGTAACTGTTACTGTTGCTGCGTTTTGTTTTTGGTAACTGTTATTGTTGCTGCGTTTTGTTTTTGTAACTGTTATTGTTGCTAAGCAAGCTTCCGCACGTGAAATTTTCATGTTAAAAAACTGCACATGATAAATAGGCCGCATTTTTATTTAATTAGACATTGCTTGACTAGTGCATTTGTTAACATGTGGTCAAGTTATTTTAAAGTTTATTAAGGGGATTAAAACAGCTTTTTACCGGATTAAATCAAGATAGCTGCAATTTCAATCCTGATTTCTTTATTCTTGAATATCAAATAGTGTCTCCTTGTTTCGTATTCAAGTAATAATCTTATAATTGTTGAGATTTATTAAATATGAATATTAGACGAGACTTCCCAAAATGTAGTTTGATTGAACAAAAACAGACCAGAAATTTTTGGTGCTTTCATGAGGTTCCTCTCAATCAAAGGCATAAATATTTTGCAGTCCTGTAATTAATTCAGTTTATGACATTTTCTTTAAAACTTTTAAAGGGACATGAGTATCTTGATCTTGGTTTACTTAGATTCTGCGCAATTAGCAGAAGGTATTTTGATGATGTGATGTAATTGTATATTTCTAATGTGTGATCTTTTAGTTGAATAATGCTGATACGGCATAGTTTCTCTTTGCTTTTCCTTACGACTGAACGAGAGGTTTTATCTGCCTAGTCCTCAGAAAAAGAAAAAGAGGAAAAGAAAACTGAAGTTACAGGTCTGAATAGGAAATATTCGAAATATTTTTTTTTTTTTTTTTTTTTTTTTTTGAGAGAGAGAGAGAGAGAGAGAGAGAGAGAGAGAGAGAGAGAGGGAGAGAGAGAGCAATTTTCAAAAGCCATTAATGAGAGGGTTGAAATCAGCACCTTTTCCAGTGGGACACACTTAATGACTTTATTATCAGGATTTGGACCTTCGATTTGTCAGGTAATTCAGACCCTGTCGCATTTTCTCATTATTCTTTTACACTAAGAACTTAATGACGTGTTTCTTCTTTCTCTTTCTGTCAGGCAAGTATGAGGAAGTTGTGTTAAGTCACGCGTACTCATCTTCCCTAGCGTTCACGTTTTAGCACCTGACACATCAGTCACGTGTCGTTTGGAGAAAATCTTGGAAATGTGTTCACATCTTACCGCTTCATATGTCAGTGCTCGAAATCATATCTTATAAAAGTACTTTTGAGAAATATCCAATGTCTTACCCAGTATCTGACTGAGCTAAACTAATTGTGGGTTGATAAACGCATTATATACATACACAATTGAATTACAAACATGTACTTAAATATACAATATGAAAATTTTGCTACTTAGTCGCATATTATTACATACATTCATACATACATAACTACGCTCACACATTCACACTCAAAGTACGAACACACCCATACAAGGTAACATGGTTAAGGTATGTTAACGACATAACAAGTATTAGGCCGGGAAAGAAAATGTAATAACGCTCTTTTGTATATAAAACGACTTGCTTCCATCGATAAAACTGTCTATTCTCTTTTTGGATTGCTTGAAAAATATGTTCTGCTCATATATGACTCAGCATGCGGATCTGGCATGTTATTCCCAAGGCAAAGTTCGATCGATATTAATGGGATGTTTCTGGCATATATTAGTCGTGTTAAAGTTCTAGCGCTCGGATAGAATAAAAAAGAAGAATTAGACCGGACATGTAGAGTCGAAATCAACATAATGGTTGAATGGTTATGGTCACTATCATCATACCCCCAACCCCAAAAGATGTAGGTTCGAATCGAGTCGTGGTAGGAGGAATTATATACCATTCCCTTTCCAGTGTATAGTATTCCCAGCGTCAAGCGGATGAGAGTCCTATACTATAAAAAAAAAAAATAGGTATTTGTAGCTTGACACTTGATAGTGCGTGCATGGGTGGCCGTAGGTACGCAGTTCCAGTACACACACGCACACAAATGTCTATATATACAGTATACTATAAACATATACTATATATATATATATATATATATATATATATATATATATATATATATATATATATATATATATATATATATATATATATATATATATTTATAAAATATTACTGCTGTTCGCCCTCGATGTATTTAGGTGTAGGAATATTAGTCAGATTGACCTCGACAGAGAACATCCCTGCCCCGCCGGTAGGCAAGACAATTCAAAATAACGATCACAGCAGTAGACAGATGGCGCCGCGCATAGGCTGGGCAGTTTTAAAAACAAAATATGCTAGGGCATTAGGGACCTAAGCCTCAGAGAGGGTTTACACTCAATGACCCCTAGTTATGGTGGCCTTAAGCTATCTTCCTCTCGGCCACAAGAGAGGTTATAACCTCTCTTATGGCCGAATGGGTTAGTGCGTCCCTGTAGTCCTGAGTCCTTGTCCGTCGCTGGTTTGACCCCACGGGACGGTGGACTTATTATCAACTAAAAAATTCTCCTTCGGTAACATATGAAAATATATTATTTCCGAGGTAGAGCGAATTGGATATTAAAGGACGTTTGTAGCTTTCTGATTGTATATGAATCACGGTGATGTGATAAATAGTCATAATATGGCTACGTGCGACAAACGCACTACACAGTCAACATGGCAGAGGTGGGTGGATATCGTCTCCAAATGCAAAACACCTGAGTTCGACGGGTGAGTTGATGGGAGGTGATATTCACTTATAACCTCTCTTGTGGCCGAATGGGTTAGTGCGTCCCTGTAGTCCTGAGTCCTCGTCCGTCGCTGGTTCGACCCCACGGGACGGTGGACTTATTATCAACTAAAAATTCCCTTTAACATGGTAATTATTTCATGTATGAAAATATAGCTATTGTATATGAATCACGGTGATGTGATAAATAGTCATAATATGCGAACACGTCAACATGGCAGAGATATTAAATGCAAAACACCTGAGTTCGACGTTTGATGGGAGGCTATTCACTTATTGTAATGGGTTATGAATCCTGAGTCCTCGTGTGGTAAATAGTTATTATCAACTAAAAATTCCTTTATAACATGTATGAAAATATATTATTTCCGATATTGGATATTAAAGGACGTTTGTAGCTTTATATTGTATATGAATCATATGATGTGATAAATAGTCATATATATATATATATATATATATATATATATATATATATATATATATATATATATATATATATATATATATATATATATATATATATATATATATATATATATATATATATATATATATATATATATATATATATATATATATATATATATATATATATATATATATATATATATATATATATATATATATATATATATATATATATTCCCAAGAGTCCCAGCCATGAAATGCTTCATTTAAAGCTGGAAAATACAACTGTGCATTTTGGGCACTGCCTGACAAGGAAGGGTAAAAGGAATATAGGCCCCTTCCTTAATCCGTTAACTACACTCCCTTAATCGCCTTTAAACTTCCTCTTCTTGAACATATGACTGTGGGAGACTTTGCTTTCAGAATCCTAAGCCTGGCCGAAGTCAGGAATAGCGCTGGGGAGGCAGATTAAGAGAGGACAGCTGGCAGGAACACCTGGACTGAGTCATAGATGACACCAACCCCAATCTAACTGTGGACAACCTCCTGACCCCTGACCCTTATATGACTGAAGTCATATAAGGGTCTCACCGAAGGAACAAGTGAGAGAGACCTTTCTGGATGTGAGAGAGACACATTTCCCTTTCCACCTCCTTCAGAGAGCCATGCCCTACAACGTGGTCCTATTTTGTAGGGACCTTTAGTCTTCTTATAAGTGAAGCCCTTAGCCCTTCCTCTGACGCCATTACCCTCACTGAAGCCACCTCTTCTACAAGGTAAAGTGATCTATTGCAAAGGTTCTTCCAGTCAGCCACACTGCTTTAATTCTTGTACTAAACTTCCTATTTCCATTTCAGAGTACCAGCGTTTCCATATCAATCTTGTCTTGTTAGGGCAGTGTTACATAAATGCCTATTTAAATAATTACATAAAATCGTGTGTTCAAGGTTTCTTGGCACCCTCTGTGCTCGCCTTGCACTATGTATATCTTACTGTGTCCTTACTGGCTTTTAATTCGTGAATCTCTCCATTTAAGAGGGTTTGTTAGCCGCGGAAATCTCTCTTGACCTTGCATGCCTTGCATGTCCATTTCACCTTCTGATATTTCATTTCATGTAAATACACGTAATTTTAAACTTACCCTAACGTGTTTACTTACAAACACCTTGTGAGTAGAGCCCTCAGCTCAGATAAATTCCCCCTTTTTCCTTGTTTTTACGATTTCCTGAATCAACAGCAGTCAGATTTTATACAAAAATAGAGGTAAGTAACGAAATCATTCATTTAGAGCCTATAACTGGCTCATGGTAAGCACTTCCCCAAGTAAAATCATAAATATATATATATATATATATATATATATATATATATATATATATATATATATATATATATATATACACATATATACATATACATATATACATATATATATATATATATATATATATATATATATATATATATATATATATATATATATATATATATATATATATATATATATATATATATATATATATATTAACTTAACTTTATCACATACACAATTGTTCTGTGCATTATTAGAATTACTAAAGGACCTCATTCAAACTGGATGGTATCTAGCAGAGTTTTTGTTCAGAAAAAGTTACAAGCTTTCTTGGAAAACAGTCCACATTATCCAGCATCCGTACCCGGATACTTGATAATGTGGACTGTTTGTCCAAGAAAGCTTTGTAACTTTTTTGAATAAAAACTGTTAGATACCATACAGCTTGAATGAGGTCCTTTTAGTAATATATATATATATATATATATATATATATATATATATATATATATATATATATATATATATATATATATATATATATATATATATATATATATATTCTGTGTGTGTATGTGCGTATTGGAGTTGGCAGCTGAACACTATAAATCAGCAAGAAGCATTTGTTTGCAAAGAGGCTGAATAATCACGGACAACAAAAAATTCCCTCTACAAAGGCTCTTAATCCTTTTCGCGAATTATTTTCGTACGAAACATTTACAGGTTTTTATGGCTATATTTTTTATTTCGCATTTACTTCTATTTCGTATTTTCGCTTCAAATTTTTACAAGGAAAGTTCGTCATAAATTCCTCAGTAGAATAAGAGGTTCATCTAAAGTGCAATAAAAGTAGATAATGTTCATTTCGCTCTTGAGCCGAAATGCTACTTGCTGTTGCTACCCTAAGGAAGCTCCTATTATTATTACTATGTCTCTTACTACATTTAATACGTTTCAAAATCTATACAAAGTTATCAGTATAATTTATATTTCTAATATTATTTCTAGTTTTTATTCACATTCTTATTCATCTTATTCTTCGCCCGCCATGAATACCAAATAACCTCGAAGACTTGAAGACTGAGCTTCGGGACTAGAAGTAAAGTTAGATGGTAATGGGGAAGCGGAAGTTACAAAGCGCCACTTAGGTCTTTGCGGAGGCCCTTTACGCTGAATGTTGCCCTCAGTTTTTGGTTAATATACCGCCAGTCGTGCCCTAAGGGGCGAGGCTCTGTAGCTTTCCATCTGTACAGGGGTTAAATTACCATTAAGATTTTCACTTTCCAAAACAGAAAAAATTTGCCAGAAATTGAGTTGCAGTTCTTCATAAATAAATACCAGATAAATATATGTGTTTGGAGTAATTGAAAATTTCTTATGCTGAAGTATTATTATTATTATTATTATTATTATTATTATTATTATTATTATTATTATTATTATTATTATTATTATTATTGTAGCCGTTGAATTATTTTTGTTAATGGAACGTGTACTGACTAACTTGTCAATTACATAATTACATGCAATTTTTTTCATGAACTCCTCACTTGGATATGAAACACACAAGGATTGTAGTGTAAGAAGAACACAGGTGACTTAAATTCCTCGTTAGTCAAACGAGGAATTCAAGGTATGTAGTCGGGAGTCTTGTTCATAAAAACGACGAAACATTCCCTTTAAACTGCTGTTCAGAACCATCTTTGGTCAGTTTACCAGGCATGATAGGACCATTTGCAAATTGCTGGAGCACGGAAATTTTGAGATTTAATTTGTCGCTGTTCAGTTCCGTTTTGTAAACTTTTCCCAGCCTAAAAACTCCCACAGAATGCAAATTCGATCATTAGTACTCACCACGTGAATGATTTTTGTGCCATTACTGCACTCATTTTCGAAAGCAAATCGTAAAGGTTTTGTAATGAAGATGTCGAAACATTCGAAGATCTTCCAAATTAATGAGTCAAGTTCGGGTAAAGGAATAACCAATACAGCATTATTTGCCTTAATTACCGAGAATATTCTGAACAACCCCATTACTGTTAGCTCGTTTTGTGGGAAAAATTTGTCTGGGAAAGAAATTATTATTTTTTAGGCAACTGGATTGTGGATTTCTGCAAAGAGGTAATTGAATAGAAATGGAGAAAATGCACCCATATCTTCCTTATGACAGCATAACCTATAACGATGAAGATATTAGGAAGTAAAATAAGCTACACTAGAGAAAGAGAAAATATAGTGTTAGTTAAATGACGTTTTACGGTACTTACAATACTGCATAGCTAAAATACAGTATACAGTTATAGAACTATTGCTGTAGATAAGACAATGCTAAGAAATCACATACAGCAAACGTGTACGTAGATATAACAAATCACAATATCAGTTGTATCTGGCCAATGTCATTGGTTTTGCCGATCATAGTAACACCGTTATCGTACTAATGTTTTTGTTTTGCTTTTCAGATGCAACAAAGGGTGCACATGTACAGATTACAGTTCTATATCCGAAACATTCCTGGGTACAGTCATACACACAAAAGCCTTTTACCGCATCTTAATATCAATATTGATATAAAAAGTGCATGACATAAAAATACTGCTTATTTCTGACAGTTTTATTGCTGATATCGCCTCTGCTACCGCTTGTATCGTGCTCGAATGCAGTGATGGTAATCTCATATTAACTGAACGGAAACAACGCCCGTTGATGCCTTCATCTTCCTACGGGGTCACTTCTTCATTGCCGGAATTTCTCTTTTGCAAGAAAGACTTTCCCACGGTGGAATGAGCCCTCCTTTTCTGTCTCTTCTTTCCCTTCATGGAAATCGTCGCCTTCACCAGTTTTTTGATGAGTGATGGCGTAAACCATGACCACTGTAAGGCTTCTGTTACTTTGGTGATATCCTTTTAAGCGGTTAGTCTAATGTTTTTGACAGCTTTTCTGTGAGGTTTTGACTGTTTGCTTTGCTTGGCATTAGAAGAAAAAGAATAAACTTTTTGTTGAAGATGGAAATCTTTCATATAAACAGGAAGTGCAGCAGAACTTTTCACATTTATGACCAAAGAATTTAAATATTCTCTCTCTCTCTCTCTCTCTCTCTCTCTCTCTCTCTCTCTCTCTCTCTCTCTAGTTACAGCCATTTGAGGTGATTTCTGGGACGTCGAAGGCTAAAGGTGATTACGGATGGCTGAGGAGGGTTGTGGAGGGGAGGGGAAGAGAGTTCCATTAACCTGAAAAGCTTCCCCGTAATTGGGTTATATGGGAATGTGGGTGGGAAGAGAAGGCAAAGGCTTCTGAAGCAAAGCTTATTGTAATATGCTGCTGATGCGTCTGCAGCGTCTCAGCCGTTGTGCTTGGGTTTATGCGTTCGGTGTTTGTCGAGTTTTCTTGACATGTTTCACTGCGGAGGTAGTCAATTTCCCTTTGAACGTAGTTTTGATTTGTTTAAATTTACAAGTTAACCATTCCTGTATTTTATTATTTTATCAATATAATCCAACTTATTATTATTATTATTATTATTATTATTATTATTATTATTATTATTATTATTATTATTATTCTTTGAAAATCTAGGGAACTTCATTAAAAAGAATGACCGTCTAGATGCCATCGAGTTTGTATTGCAGTTTCTCAGTCTCAAGAATGTTTCTTTGTAGCAGCAGGTAAACTATATAACAGCTGTCCAGAGTTCATTTATTCCTAAACTCAACGCCATACAGACGGTCGTTCTTTTTAATGAAGTTCATTATTATTATTATTATTATTATTATTATTATTATTATTATTATTATTATTATTATTATTATTATTAACTGGAGTATCAATACCATTATTTGCATTTCATAGGCTTCCATAGACACCACAGGTAGTTGCCTTTCGTCAGATGATGACCATATAACTTTCATTCTAGAAACATGGGTTGTGAGACAAATGTCTTGGTACCGTGGTCCTATAGTCTTGGATTTGAGGTCCCTTTTTTGAATCTTTAAGCCATCACCACGAACAGAATTTTTTATGGGTCTGTGCATATTGGCATTATTTGAGAATAACAATGACCTGAAAATAATGATATTAACATGATTAGCAATAATGATAATAAAGATGATCAAAAGGACATAGACTTAGTAGAAATATGTAGCATAAGTTTAGGTGGTAGATTTATTAAAGTAAGATATAAATATGATTAAGTTATATAACATACTCATCGTTTGCCTTGAATGTATCCGCAACTCCAAGTTTGAAATCAGATTTTCATTGAATGCATTCTTGAAACTAGATCTTGTTTACTCAATTCATGTTTCCTGTGAAGCCTCCCTTTTAAGGGAAAAGACTTTATGGTGATACATGTACATTCATACATACATACACACACACACACACACACATTATATATATATATATATATATATATATATATATATATATATATATATATATATATATATATATATATATGTATGTATGTATGTATGTATGTATGTATGTATGCATATTATATGTACGGTGCATCACGACTGTATTGCAAGTTTCGGAGAACACTTGGCTACCTTTTACCATCACATTTAGGAACTCTTCGTTACCCAATATTCTCTCATCATATTTTATTGTTATGCCACTGGCTGTAATATGACAAAATACATCTTTTTATCATTGTATTGCTTTATAGTACATCATTATACTAAGAATAAGTTATACTTTAGTGCATTTACCATAGTGAAGAATACTTCTTCCGGAGAGTCATAAAGTATGAGGTATAAAAACGAAAATATATGAGACTATTAACATTTTGTAATCTTTTATTCGATTATAATAAGATTCCGTCCCAACAGTTAACAATAAGACGAAGCACATCAACAAGCTCTGTACCTTGTGACGAAAGCTCCAGTTATATCATAATCGTATCATGATTTTGCATTACATTAATGTAAAGGAGGCTTAGAAGTCCGTGTCTATAAACAAAGGCCGATTGACCTATAAGGAAAAATTAAAGTCTTCCGGTCTGAAAATTTCCAAGGAAATATTCTACTAGTCGTTGCACTTCATCGGCAATATGTGGAGATAAGAAAATCAGTGAAAGGGGACCAGTAACTTTCATAATCACTCAACCAGTTTGGAACAAAGACAGACAACGATTATATACCTAAATAAAAAATATGAATTTCCTCGCTTCACTAATTATGTTTTCAGTCAATCATTCTACGGAGTTAATTAAGAACTTAAGGGTCCATTTGAAGAATCAAAGGTTGCAGGTAATTGGGACAAAGTAACCTGCGCGGGTACAACCATTTAAGAATCCCACTAATCAGGAAAGCTACATGGGTGGAAATAAGGTTGTCAAATGTAAGGCATTGGACCGTCAAGTTAGACACAAAGGAACGAAGGTGGAAAATTCACGCGTTTGCTCGGTAGCACACTCGCGTGAGTTTTCCACACACACACACACACACACACACACACGTACACATATACAGTATATATATATATATATATATATATGTGTGTGTGTGTGTGTGTGTGTGTGTGTGTGTGTGTGTGTGTGTGTATGTACACACAGAATGAGAGTCAGGGAGAACTTGCATTGCGATGTTTCTTTGCATGTGTTCATAAACAACTGTCGAAATCTGATCGATTATCTCGCGGGTCAAGAAGCAAATGGTGTATAAAGATATCTGTCAACGCCACTCGTTTAGAATATCAGTGACAACATAAAACTGGTTGTTATCTTAAATGTTTTTAAGAGGATGACCGTACTGTACATCCCGTAAGAAATGGCAAACCTAACTGGAGTAAGGTAAACAAAAATAAGAAGAATAGGATGACGTCTCCAAACAGACATTTCCGAAATTCATTATCTGCCGAAAGAGTGTTAGAAGGTCGTGAGAAAATTTGACCTCACGCACCGGAAACGTACTTGTACTTGCGTGCTTCTTCGGCATTAGTTTGGTTACTGATATACGCTTCCTTTACGCTTTTTGCTTACTTCTTTGAAATTTTATTGTGCTTTACCTTCAATACGTCTTTCTTCTTCCCATGCAATAAAAGACAGTTGAAAGAAAATGCATTAATTTAATGGAACAGGAACGCAATGACTGGAATCTATATAGTCGATTTATATATCATTTGGCAACTAGAGTCAAATGATATATAGAAAACGTTCTTTTTATGGACAAACATAAAAACAATTCATCTATAAATACGTAGCCGTATCAACTCTGTATCTTTGATTACGCAACGCGACCAGTTAGTAAACACCGTCCCCTCTCCATGAACTGGAAGAAATTTATTTCAGTTCTTTGAGCATCTTCTCTCTTCTCTTCGTCAGTCACCCCGGGGAGGCACATGTCCATTTTTTCAGCATCTGGTCGTTTCCAGTACTGTCAGTGTCTTCCATGAAAAATTACGAGGCAACAGACACTACCATGGTCACATGGTAACTGCTGAGTCCGTGTACAGACTGGTTCCACTAAGTTAGCCCTTTTATATGTTGCAGTAAGATTGTGAAATCAGGGATTTCACGATATCCCTAACATTTTCAGGGAATTCGTGAAATCACCAATTCAGTTAGGAGCATTTGATGCCCAAGGGGTTAGTACTAAACACGGCGAAACGCATTTGATCGTCGAGGGCCTAATACTAAACACGGCGAAACAATGATTCAGCTACACTGTTTAGCTGTGTTTAGTACTGGGCCCTGGGGAATCAAATGTAAACATGCGCTTAGGGACATTTGATCCCGACGGACTAGTACTAAACACAGCGAAACAGTGTAGATGAATCACTGTTTCGTTTTGTTTAGTACTAGCCCCTCAGGGGTTTCGTGAAATCCCTGGCTTCACAATCCCACTGTAACATATGCATCTACACAGAAGGCCTATCAGCTGCATATCGAACACCCTTACACAGACTGGTCCATTCTCCCTACTTGATCTCAATTCTCATGCTTACTGGATACCAATGCTGCTCCTGTCCAATATTGTTCATTCCATCTGCCAAGTACTTTCTAGGCCTTCCTCTCCTCCTCCCCCTTAACAACTCCGGGTTATACACTTCCCATTAGCCTATCGTTCTCCATTCGTTCAAACCATCTCAAAACTCATCCATCTTTTTTTCTAAGCTAATCTTTTTACCCCCTCAATGTATCTTCACATTTTTCACCCTTGCAGTGCTTCTTATAGCTTCTTATGCTCTGTACAAAATAGATCGCAGCAACTTAAACCTTCGTTCTTTCATTTTCATTCAGCGGCCATACTTGCTTGAAAGAGCTTGCCTCTTCTTTATAATTTTCTTTTATTCATCTCCACATTGGCTTCATAATCTTTTTCACACTACTATCCGTTATATTTACTCTATCATTACCCTTAACTACCATTCTTCTGCGTCCATATTAAGATTCTCTTATTATTTAACCTTTCTGATTTCCATTAATCTTACTGTTCCTCTCACTTACTTTAAAAATTCTCCACTCGCATACACTTTCAGGCTCTTGAACCAGTTTCTGAAACACGTTCTTAATCAGAACTAGCACCTACAAACACCAGCCATTCTATTCACTATTCACATCTCGCGTTCTTACCTCATAACTTAGCACTTACGCTTAAATATTCTCCCTTCACCCCATTATGAACATAGTAAACAAACCTGGAGACATAGCATACACTGTAACAATGCACTTTTGGACCAAACCAGTCACTCTCCTGTCTAAATAATCTAATATAAACTTTGCTTGCATTATGGGAGATCTTAGAAACTTACCTTTCTTACTATACATCATAGGCGCCCTCCACATTCTCACTATCAATTCTATATTTTTTCCGATGTACTAAAGCTTTTTCCTTTTAACAATACTAGATCCACCAATTCTCTTTCATAGTCAAACATCAAACACATACACACACACACACACACACACACACATATATATAAATATATATATATATATATATATATATATATATATATATATATATATATATATATATATATATATATATATATATATATATATATATATATATATATATATATAGAGAGAGAGAGAGAGAGAGAGAGAGAGAGAGAGTGAGAGAGAGAGCGAGGTGGGCTTGGTGAATGTAAGTAAAAGAATGAATATAAATACTGTTGAAATGTCTTTTAAAAGGATATTTAGCTCTCAAGGTTCCCTTAAAAGCTAGTGATAGGACAATATGGTAAAAAGTTGGCATATCGTAGGTGAATAGGTGGTCCAGTTTTACTAGTTGGTATAGTTCTTCTTTGGAGGGGTGGCTAGAGCTCTCGGTTAGCACGCTATTGGCCCAGCGTTCGAGTCTCCGTCCGGCCAGTGAAGAATTAGAGGAATTTATTTCTGATGATAGAAATTCATTTCTCGTCATAATGTGGTTCGGATTCCACAATAAGATGTAGGTCCCGTTGCTAGGTAACCAATTGGTTCTTAGCCACGCAAAATAAGTCTAATCCCTCGGGCCAGCCCTAGGAGAGCTGTTAATCAGCTCAGTGGTCTGGTTAAACTAAGAAGTACTTTTTTTTTACAAGGTGGTATGGCTATGGTTGTGCGAAAGGACGAGAGACTGGCAAGGGATATCTGAAGAGGGCTGAACTGATGTTTCAGAAGTGTTAAGACGGAGGCCGCTTAATATCCAAATATTGTTGAAGTGAAATTAAAGATGAATGATGGCGGACACGTTTCTGATGAGACTGCTTATAATTCTATGCGGCAGGAAAGCTGTAAAAGTTTTCTGTACAAGAACTGCATTTCTGATTCATCAGTTATAAAATAGAATGCGGATGTGAGGACTGTATCATAGTGCATAACATTGGGGACCATACCAGAGAAGCCTTCCTCCCAACGGGATGACTTACGGGTTGGTGAATGTAGGCATATGTCTTAATTCTCTTAGTATCTAACATTGTAAGAAAAATCAGTTACACAGTTGTCCTTGAAAATCTGTAATTTAGAATCAGGACCACTTTCACTTATCATTCTTATCAAAGTAATCAGCTGATTGTAGTGACCCAGTTTCATCATATGCATTATTTACGTCTCCGCCGTTTTCTAATCTCAGTTATCTCTTATCTCATGAGGCGTGTTGTTAATTTTGATGACGTTGTTATTGTCGTTGTTGTTAATGTTATAGAAACAGTATTTGTTCTGTCTATTTATACCTCCGCCACCAAAGTTATACTTTCATCCTAATCCTCTTGTATCTGCAGTCGTGGTTTGCTTCTGGGACCTGCACCTGTGCCATCACTTGTTATTATATATATATAAATAAATAAATAAGTAAATATATATATATATATATATATATATATATATATATATATATATATATATATATATATATATATATATATATATATATATATATATATATATATATACACTTGTATGTAACCTTTTTGCATGCAGTTCACAAAATAGCGTCATAAGACATCTTTATATTTTTACTATAAGAAGTTAACATAAAGCTGGCATTAAAAACACGATTTTTTTTTTTCCAAACCAGGGTAGCAGGGACTAAATTTGACTTATAAGTGCAGCTACCCGGGTCACGTGTTGGTTCGAACGGTTATTATTATTATTATTATTATTATTATTATTATTATTATTATTATTATTATTATTATTATTATTATAACGTTTTCATAAACTCCTCAAGGATATTGTCTTGTTTTTCGTTGGAAGATTCGATCACATTTTATATTCCTCATTGTTGTTTTATTTCTTTATGTGCTGATCATCGTACTATTGGAAAATGTTCCCTTTGCATATAATGTCTTTATGTAACAATATTTAAATTTTTTTTTAATTGCTTAATAGTTTCATACAACTTCAATAAAAAAAGTCTTTCTGCCATATCGAGAGATGTTTGAAATCATGACGACGTTTATGACATATTTGAGAAAAAATAAACTGAAAATAAAATTTTGCAAGCTTCTTTGCGTACTCTGTATTTATGTTTATGCATTTTATGCATAAATAATTTTCTACTAAAAAATATAATGGAAAATACCTCAGCCGAACAATGTTTCTTGCGTCGTTTTGAATATATTTTAGTGTTCTCAAGTAAAATCAAATTAATTATGAAAGATAAGAATAAGTTTCAACGCCAAGGTTGCCTTTGGAAATATATAGATAAGATAAGGATTTAAATGCAAAGATGATTAGCTGCTTTGACTGAAAGGTGCCACGTATGCTGATTAGACCGGAAAAATGAGATCAGCCATTGTATTTTTACAAGCCACATATCAAGCGTCAAAAAGCAGCAAATAATTCGCTGGCCGGAGTTTGGCCAAGGCGTGGTCTTTATTGAATAGGCCTTTCTGTGCAATTCCCTTGGCAGACTTACCCATGATAGAGTCTGCAATGGTGGTGAATCTTCCTCGAAGTTCGAGTCATCTTCGGCATGTGGTTGACAGTCATTGCGTCCAACTAATGTTTTGTCGACCAGTCGCTTCGTTGAATGGATGAGCTTGTTTCGAAGAGAGAATGGGAATGACTGATGAAACAGATGTACTATCCGTACGCCTAGGTAATTTTCAACTTCTAAGTCAATCGGTGCAGCGTTGTTTACTATAAAATTTTCTTTATTCATGTTCCCAGCGTTACCTTTCACAGACTTTAGATTAATTTTTGTATAATTTCTATATCAAATTGCATTCGTGGATATGTTCTCTACATATAGTTTCAGTTTTACATTTAACCTTCTCTGTCAGAAGAGTGTGAGATATTGTAAATGATTAATTTCGCGATTGACGGGCGTTCAGTAGCATTATATCAGACCTCATAATAGATCATTTCACCGAAGACTAGCAGCCATCCATCCAACATAGTAGGGCATGGGCCAGTGGTCGAAACCCGGCACCCGCCAACCCCCTGCCCCACCCGGGGGATTTTCAGAGACTAATATTTTTAGATAGGGTACACATCAGCATTCATGAATCTGCTTGTCTGCAGTTGAATCATCGGTGGGTAAGTGTACCATCTCATGTCGAAGTTGGAGGTGCACTGCTTGTTTCGGGACAAAATTTTAGGTTTAGGAGAAATATAAACAGCCATATCTTCTTCAATTCTTATAACAGGAATGCAAATTACATACCAAAATGACCTGCTGGATGTCCTCTTTCTAATGTGCAATTTCTTAATTTCAGGTGGTTAGCATGAATTGCTCTGATGATGGCCAAGAATAAAACGTCAGATGAAAAGCCTCCTAGACTGTCAAAGTTAAAAAGGAAGAAAGAAAAAGCTAGTGACTTAGTGTGCATCATACGTTATTCTCTTGCACCAGACAAAAAAGTCAGGCCATTGTCTGAAACACGCTCTACAGTACCTTTAAGAATGAGCTAAAGAAAGTATTTTTGGGCATACTTAATTGTATCAATATAACTGTAAACCATTTTTTTCTCAATATAAATCATGAAAAACTGTTGAATATGACTCAATTTCTGTATTTTTTAAATGTAGATAACATTGCAAAATGCATTTGCTTTCCTTGAACTTTTAACCTCTGGTGACTACTTCTTGGGCTAATTTGCATATTGTTGATTTTCATTGAAAGAGGATATAAAGCCGATTATTTTGAGCCATAATTTGTTGTCCTCTGATTAGAAATAATGAAATATTCGAGATTCATGTTCTCCTACCCCTAATATTCAAGGTTCAAAACGTACAAATACACCCCTGACTTTGAGATGGCCCCATACCCTTACCCACCGCTAATCTGAATGCAGACGAGCAGATTCAAAATGGCACACCTAGGGGTATCCAAAAATACTAGTGGCCAAAAATTCCTAAGGTGGGGAGGAGGGAGGTGTTACAGTAGCCCTTGGCCTATAGTTCCATCTGCTGAGACAACCAAATAAGCAACAAATACAACTGTTTTTACAAAAGCTTCCTTGGAAAAAAAGAAAAAAATACCAATCCAAAATGAAAGTTTTAACTGCTGTTGTGAAATATGAAGGTTTTGGCAATCTTGATATTGCTTTTGATACATTTATGTTTTAAATGGTAGCTGGCAAAAAGTAACTATATAATTCTAAAACAATTCAACTGAAGTTCAATTCAAAACTTCTTAAACACTCATCTTTCGACGAGAGAGAGAGAGAGAGAGAGAGAGAGAGAGAGAGAGAGAGAGAGAGAGAGAGAGAGAGAGAGAGAGGGTGGGGGTTGGGGATGGGATTTGGCTTTGATAAAAAGGAAGAGAGAAGAGCAAACAAGGAGAAAATTCAGTCTAAGAAAATTCGCTCCTAAAGAACTCGTGTGGAAAACTTGATCTCAGAAAACTCAGTCTGAAAGCTTTCATTTCCCATTTTTCATTTATTTATTCATTTATTCTTGCCATTATTAAACTTTTTATAAAAGACAATGTCAAATCTCTCATTTGAGAGAATGAAAAAAGAAGTGGGTGGATGAAGAGAATTATAATCATGATTTCGGGTGATTACTGCTGATAAAATGAAGAGTTTTTGGCTGAGTGAAAACCGTACAACATGCAATGCTCGTGATTATACAAAATTTTTGCCTGGTGAAACTGAGAAATTTCTGAAAACAAATAATCAAGTATATGTTTATTAGGTTGTGTGGCCATGCTCCCGTGCTGCACCTTGGTTTAGCAACCAAGGTTGGCAGCCATCGCGGATCACCCTAGCTACCATGTGGTCATGAATTACTGACATCACCTGGACCACTTGGACTCTGTTGGCCGCTGGCATTGCTATTGTAACCACTTTTCCATCTGCACGGTGTATCAGTGGACGGGTCTTGACAATAAACCCGTGTACGTTGGGACCCTGTGTGTGAACTGACCTTTACAAGGCATCCTCAGCCAAAGGTGAAGCGTGGATTGTGGTATGAGAGATGAAATCAAAGTACAAAGAGGTGTAGCTTCTAGCAATTATGAACAGACTTGTTGAAAATACAAGAAGTGAAATACCGTCTACCAAACGTCTTCTGACAAATAATATCTTGTCAGCTAAAGCAATTTGATGCACACCCTGTATTTCATCATTTGAGTGAGGGTTAACTGTTTTTACATGTGGTATGGCAATGATAATGTAGTGATAGTGGATGAGCAGGTTGTTTAAGGTATGTTTGGATGAGCGTTCCATAGAAATAGGTGACAATGATAATGATCATACTGCATACAGGTCAAGGCGCTCAAAGCGGTTTTAAGAATTTTGGGATCTGACTTTATATTATAGTGGAGATGTATGATTAGATTCTGCCCGAGAGGGTAAGGCAAATGACAGAAGACATGATGGGGGATGAAGAGTGTTGTTTTAGATAAAAGATAGGATATGTGTGATCGTGAAGCAAGAAGTTTGACAGTATAGGAAGAAGCTATATTTAGCTAACGATAAAACCGCAAGGGAAGCAACGTGGCTACTGTTGATTTGTATGCCATACAGGATAAATTGTTGAGAATAGCGAATTAATTAGGTTATAGGGGCATGAATATTACTAGTTTTTAGCAAAACTGGTGACGTGAAAGTGGTGCATCAAGACTTTACTATATATATGTGTGTATGTGTGTGTGTGTGTGTGTGTGTGTGTATAGTAAACCATTTTTCCTTTAGCACGTATCATACACACTACCCTTCCATAAAGGAGAGTTGGCTCGAAAATCAATTCCACCATTTCTGTTTTGGCTTCCACAAACATTCCATTTATCGTCCCAGGCGTTCCTCCACCTTTTTGGTGACCCTCCTCTTCTCTCATCTTAACATTG
>NC_089748.1:4105235-4122735 GCF_040412425.1 Macrobrachium rosenbergii | reverse complement strand
TTTCTAGACAGTAAGTCATATGTATACCAAGTTTGGTTAGAATTGCTCAATGCATTTCAGAGTTATGCTGGAACATACACACACATACACACATCCATTATATATATATATATATATATATATATATATATATATATATATATATATATATATATATATATATATATATAAATTTTTCTGACTCACATCAGGACCGAACTCCAGTCTCTCAAATGCACCTGCACAGGTCATAAAAGAAGCTGGAACCTAAGTACTCCATACCTGGGGTTTTTCCTGGGCAGACTACTGCCTAACATACCGGCAAATTGTACCCAGCATCCCAACCCAGCAGTAAATCAATTGCTCACATTTCATTCGACTTGCCCCTTCACCATGAGTATCACAGAAATAATGAACACATGGGAACGTGTTTCACAGAAATAGATTTCTGATCCACACCTGCGTGGATTTGTTAACGCCCAGCCTCTCATTTGAAAGGCCGGATTTCGGTCCCGATGTGTCAGAAATTTATTTCTGTAAAACACTTTCTCATGTGTTCATTATTTCTAGCATAGTGTCAGTGAAAGGGTAAGTCAAATGAAATGTTAGCAATTTACTCACTGATGGACCGGGGAGTTGGGAAAAATCACTGGTGTGTTAGGCGGTAGCCTGCCCAGGAAAGACCTCAGGTGTAGAGCACTTCAGTTGCCTCTCATTTGAAAGACCGAGGTTCGGTCTCAAAATGTGAGTCGGAAATTTATATCTGTGAAACACGTTCTCAAGTGTTCATTATATATGTAAATATCTATATATGTATAATATAAACGCACAGACACATATATATGAGTGTGTGTGTACGCACGCACGCACACACGAAGCGAAGCGAGAGTTTTCTGATCCGGTCTTGATAGGAAAAATTACACAGATGATGAGAAGATATTTTAACCTAAAACCGTTTTCATTATATGATATTTCTCTTTAATTAGCGAGATATACCTTTTTAATCAATACGACTCAAAACTGCTTTTTACAAGTAAAAACATAAAAAAGCAAAGAAAATAACTTTGAAAGAGCGGAAATTCTCGAAATATCTTTCACTGAATGAAACGGATTTCGTCAACACACTTTCGTGCAAGTGAATAGATTTCAGAAAAGCAAAGTGCAACAGCGGATGTTGCAGTGTTGATGTGCAGTGTGCGCCATTGTGTAGAGTAACTCAGATGCAATAATATTTATGGATGTTTATGCTACCGCACGATTCCTTGTCTCTATAACTATTTATTACTGTTACTACTACTGCTGCTTTTTTTACTTTTGTTTTCGATGCAGAAAATACATTATTTTCATACCAAAGCACAACCTTTTTTTCAAATTCTACGTTTCTTTATTGCCCATGTATATTTGTACATGATATATTTCTGCGGTCAAATTATTGCAAAATTAAGCAAAGTTTCAATGACAATGATTCCATTATCATATCCTTAGTATTCATAATTTAAATGCACGCATGAACGCTTCATTTATAAATTGATTTATATATATATATATATATATATATATATATATATATATATATATATATATATATATATATATATATATATATATATATATATATATATATATATATATATATATATATATATATATATATATATATATATATATATATATATATATATAAAATAAGAAGGCCCATAAAACACTATTTAAACGTTGAAACCATATATTTCGGGCCCTTGTTTCTGTGCCCTGTTCACTGGTAGAATATGGACAGGTGGAAAGTTACAATGGTATATATACAAAAACATGAAGGTGTGGCCTTAGGCCTCCGATGTTAAGGAGGTGGCGTTCCTTAAGAAGGAGGAGATTCCATATTCTACCAGTGAACAGGGGCACAGAAACAAGTGCCCGAAATATATGGTTTCAACGTTTAAATAGTGTTTTATGGGCCTTCTTATTTTCATATTACACTGTAGTATTACAGGAAAAGACATTCATATATATATATATATATATATATATATATATATATATATATATATATATATATATATATATATATATATATTATTTATTTATATACATATATATATCTTGTAATTTCCACAATGGTCCCGTGGATGAAGTATATAATAAGTCCTCACGTGAAAATAAAAGGAACTGGTACCAAGACTTTCAACTTTTATTCCAAAGTCATCTTCAGGGTACTGAACAGAGTTAAGAGAATAACATACAAAAGAAAGCAGTATGGGTCACAGATAACAATAAAATATGTCAACAAGCTATATGTAAACAACATTCTTCAAAAAAAACAAAAAACATACTTGGTGGAAATATGTAATTACTACAAATACCAGTACAAAACTATCTATTTGTAAAAAATCTTACAGCTTGTTTTACTCTTGCGTCCTTGAGAATAAAGCTTCTTAACAATTCGTCCATCTTAAAAAGACCTTCGCTCAAACCCATATTACTAAAAAAACTAGTAAGGCATCCTTCGACCAACAATCTGTCATGCAATGGGGAACTCTTAAAAACAACTGTAACTGAATTCCAATCTATTGGGTGTTCAAAGTCTCTTACGTGACAAAAAATGGCGCTTGAGCTGGTTGCAACCCGTACATCATATTTATGCTATGTGACTCTCTTTTTTAGTTCCTTACCAGATTGTCCAATATAAGGTAAATTACAAGTTGAGCAATCAATTTTGTACACCCCTCCTGCTGGCATTTCTGGTTAGTTACAAATCAACAAACTTTTGATAGACGAAGTATTACTAAAAACAACATTTATTTTCAAACATTTCAGGCTACGTACAATCGATAAAAATTCGCAACTGTATGGCAAAACTAAAATATTTTCAATGTCATAATTACGTCACCTTTCATGACTATAAAATATTTTTTTGGCACTTTGGTGGCAACCATCGATAAAATTCGAAGGATAACATAATTTTTCTGCAATTACATACTGTAGATGTTCTGAATTTCCTCGGCTAAAAATTCAGGATCACAAATTCCGTACGCTCTTAAAAACATCCATGAGAAGACTGATCGTTTTATCTTGAGGTGATGGCTGGAAAAATTGTGAATGAAAGCATTCACTGCTGTTGGTGTCCGGTATAATTTGAATTTAAATCCGTTTTCGGTTCTCATAACGACTGTGTCAAGAAATGGTAGGGTTTTATTTTGTTCTGTTTCCAGTTTGAGCTTCATGGATGGAACCAGGCCATTCAAAATTTCTAAAAACTCATAGGGGTCACGATCCAAAGGCCACCGGCATATTATGTTATCCTTCGAATTTTATCGGTGGTTGCCTCCAAAGTGCCAAAAAAAAAAAAAAAAAGAAACTTATAGTCATGAAAGGTCAAGTAATTATGACATTGAAAATATTTATTTTACCATACCGATGTGAATTTTTATCGATTGTACGTCGCCTGAAATGTCTGAAAATAAATGTTGTTTTTAGTAATACTTCGTCTATCAAGAATTTGTTGTTTTGTAAAAAACCAGAAATGCCAGCAGGAGGGGTGTACAGAATTGATTGCTCAACTTGTAATTTACCTTATATTGGACAATCTGGTAAGGAACTAGGAAAGAGAGTCACACAGCATAGATATAATGTATGGGTTGCAACCAGCTCAAGCGCCATTTTTTGTCACGTAAGAGACTTTGAACACCCAATAGATTGGAATTCAGCTACAGTTGTTTTTAAGAGTTCCTCATTGCATGACAGATTGTTGGTCGAAGGATGCCTCATTAGTTCTTTTAGTAATATGAATTTGAGCGAAGGCCTTTTTAAGATGGACGAATTGTTAAAAAGCTTTATTCTCAAGGATGCAAGAGTAAAACAAGCCGTTAGATTTTTTACAAACAGATAGTTTTGTACTGGTATTTGTAGTAAATACATATTTCCACTAAGTATGTTTTTTGTTTTTTGAAGAATGTTGTTTACATAAGTAAATAGCTTGTTGACATATTTTATTGTTATCTGTGACCCATATTGCTTTCTTGTATGTTATTTTCTTAACTCTGTTTAGTACCCTGAAGATGACTTTGGAATAAAAGTTGAAAGCCTTGGTACCATTTCCTTTTATTTTCACGTGAGGACTTATTATATGCATACATACATACATACACACACACACACACACACACACACACATATATATATATATATATATATATATATATATATATATATATATATATATATATATATATATATATATAATATATATAAAACAGCATCGTTACGCAGTTCAACAGGCCAATTGACAAGTGCTTTATTTGTACATATGAATGATTTTAACCATTGTATGGACTGGAAAAATTCATCTGAGATAATTTTTTTGTAACCACATTGTTAAGAAAATATAATTGAATCTGCCTTTATTAAGCATTTTAACAATCAACTTATGAATATTAGTTCAGGTCTTTTAAATTAGATAGTTACCTTGTTCATAAAATTGTAGGGAAGTACAATGTTACCTTTTAGCAATAGCCTGTTCTAACTGTAGTTTCAGTTCTTAAGTATTTTTAAAGTACTTTTGTTTGGTATGTGACAATTTGACTTCAAACTAGTGATTGCATTCAGTAATGATGTTTAGCTTGTTAGTGGCTTTGATCTTTGTTTTGTGAAGTTTTCTTGTTTATGTCTATCTTTATTTATTTTACTTTGTACCCCGAAGAAGTGTACGCAATACACAGAAAGCGCTTGGTACCTGGTCTTTAATTTTCACCTTTCATGTGGTCGTCTTCGTATATATTTGTCACGTGCAGTTTGGTGACTTATTGCCCATATATATATATATATATATATATATATATATATATATATATATATATATATATATATATATATATATATATATATATATATATATATATATATATATATATATATATATATATATATATAAAATATATATATATATATATATATATATATATATATATATATATATATATATATATATATATATATATATATATATATATATATATATATATATATATACACACACACATGAGAAGAGATATATATATATATATATATATATATATATATATATATATATATATATATATATATATATATATATACATATATATATATATATATATATGCATACACACACATGAGAGCGATATATATATATATATATATATATATATATATATATATATATATATATATATATATATATATATATATATATATATATACACAGTCAGTATATATATATAAAGTACATTATCACATGATATGGCAGACGCAAGAGTACATGTAGAGGCACTTGACATTAATGGTACATAGATAAAAAATGAATAAAAAACCTTCAACCCTAATACATAACATTTGACGGAACAAAGAAAGAGTAATCCCTCCCTTTGTAGAGTTGTACTATTTTTTATCTTGCCTGGGGTCTCCGTTCCACCTATTCTTTACAAATACCTGGAAGCGTGACACCAGGGGCGCACCAGGGGGCCATTTACTGTCATTCTACCCTCCATTTGCTTCATCGAGGCTGACATCCGAAATTTGTCTGGCATAATTCAGCTGTTTTATGAAGACGGAATGAATATGGCTTAGGCGTTCGTGATGGTGATTGAGATATGTGCATCGAGTAGGCTCAGTTATACAAGAGTTTTTATTTCCAGCCTCATTTCTATTTTGTTTTGATTATTCTGTAGTTCGTCTGAAGGTTCTTTGTTGACAGATAAAAATCTCCTTTTAATGTTATTGGGAAAAATTTAATTTTTTTCCTATTTTTTATTAACTAAAATATATTTCGATTTTAACGAGACCACTTTATGCGCTTTAGCAATTTCAAGAATAAATTGAACTGTAAATCTCTATATATTTTTAATTGTCATAATCATATGATGTATGTTTTATGCGACTGTATTTATTAAATTTTGCAACTCAGTACGGAATATGAGTATTTCCATATCTATTTGGTATCTAATAAAGACTGATATAACATTTTGTGATTTCATTTGTTTAGGTTTACAATCTTTTGTGGAAACTATAACAACAACAAGACTAAATGATGCCAGATTTGCTCATATTGAAGTGATAACTTTGAGAACTCATTTACTAGATGCAATGAAAATTGATCTTAATACATATTTACACTATATATATATATATATATATATATATATATATATATATATATATATATATATATATATATATATATATATATATATATATATATATATATATATATATATATATATGTATATATACACACACACACACACACACACACACACACACACACACATATATATATATATATATATATATATATATATATATATATATATATATATATATATATATATATATATATATATATCTGATTCACGAAGATATGGAACGTGATGAATGTATAAATAAGGGCAAATGCCACAAAGGAAGAATAAAACAACGGAGTGGTCGCTAGGCCTTTCGACGCAACTGTTCTTAACTGCAGACTGATGAAAAATATGAAAATAAGTTTACATAAACGCTTGTATAATTGACAGATGACAAACAGACATCGCTGAGGATGAGGATTATAAGGAACAGGTGCACCTGGATTTCAACACAGTTGAAGAATTAGTGGACCTACCAAAACAAAGGTAAATTTTTGATAGGTTTTACAAAGGATTAGGCCCGACTGACTCAAAAGCAGGGAGGAGTCAATGAAAGGATTATACAGGGGAAGAGACTAACCACTGAAAATGAACATGGAATGAATAAGCTGATTAAATATTTATAAAAATACAACTCATTTTCTCCTTTTGGCAAACAATAAAAATTTTTGCAAAATGAGCATTTAAAAAAAAACTATTAAACATATGAATACATAGAAAACATATATAAGGTAACTAATTAGTATTTAAGTTAGTGATTTTATCTTTAAGATCATTCTTGAACATTTTACTAGTATAGTAGTCCAAATAATACATACCAGGGCTAGGGTTGAAATTACAGCTGGAAGTAAGCTGTATAATTGCAGATTCTAAAAGATTTTGTGAAGCAACATCTTTCAATCTGGCAATCACTGAACTGTCAGTCCAATTGATCCTGTGTGAGTTTTAAATGAATGAATATTGCATTGGATGTTTGCCCAGTTTTTACAGAATACTTATGCTGCTTAATTCTCACTTCTAAATCCTTACTACATTGACCTATATAAAAAGAAGAGCAGCCCAAGTAAGGAATTTTATATATTATGTTGTTGATTTCCTTGGGGCTATTTTTTATTAACATTCCTTTTATTTTGTTATTCTATGAACAAACCAGGTTGACATTAAAAAGATTTTAACAGTGATTTTATGGCTTCAAAACCACTAAAATAAGGCAGGCTAAGAATGTTCTTTGGGGTTTCTTTCTCCATGTTACTTTCACTATGAAACTTTTTGTGGGATTTTCTGTAGCAAATATCTAGTATGTGTGAAGGGTAACATAAACCTGTTCATATTTTTCTTATGCATTCGATTTCTTGATACAAATACTGGGGACTGACAATGCACAATGCTTGCAAAAACAGAAGAAACAATGAATATTTTGATATTAAGGTGGTGGCCTGAATAAAAATGAACATGAGTTAAGTTGTTAGCTGGTTTCAAATAAATACTGAATTTGCATTATAATGGTTCTCTGTGTATTAAAACATCTAAGAAAGGGAGGCAATTGTCTTTTTCTAATTCTAAAGTAAATTTAGTGGATGGTACCTGGTTATTCAAGTTAGAGAGTTAATAATTTACATCAATGCCTGCAGGTAAAACAGCTAAAATATCGTCAACATATCTATACCACTTTAAAGGAGTATAAATGATATTTGGTAAATATCTTTTTTCAAAAAAATCCATATACAAGTTCGAAAGGAGTGGGAATAAAGGGTTACCCCTTGCCATACCAAATATTTATTGGCAGAATTCACCATTGAATATAACTTACAATCACAAATTCACAACCTAGTGAGTGAAATAATGTGACTTACAGGTAGAGGTAATTCATGATGGATTAGTTTGTTACTAAGATACTCTAAAATAGAATCTATAGGGACTTTAGTAAAAGGAGAACAAACATCAAATCTAACAAATCTATCAGTGGGGCAAAAAGTGATTTTGTTTAATTTATCAACTAAATCTAGTGAATTATATATGTGAGACTCAGAGATAGTGCTTGGTAATATATTTTGAAAGTTTATATGATATTGAGTCAACAGTGCTAATAATAGGCCATGTAAGATTATTTGCTTTGGGCATTTTTACATGCTTTTATTTAACTTGACTTCTGCATTTGTCTGTCTGCCTGTTTGGGTCAAAACTTGTAACTCAGATTTTGACCTGTTCCCTTTGTTTGATGGACTTGAAATTTTGCATGGTTACTCAATCCCGGTGACAATGCAATCTTACATGATCAGTGACCTCTCCCAGTATCTCACCATTTATATTAAACTCTTCGGATTTTTCAGACCTTTGACATGGTAGAATAAGTTAATAACTCTACAGGTTTTTCGAAACCCTCTTTAGCTCTACAGGATATCAGATTCAATTTCGTTAGCTACAATCATAAATCGGTTACAATTTCTGTCAAAACTAAAAAACATAAAATGAAAAAACAAAAATTTTCAAAACACGCTTTAATTAAAATACACTAAAAAGTAAAAAATAATTTTTGAGGCACACCAGGATTTTCTTACAATTAAAAATAAAAGTCTGGGCAAAAATAAAAAATGCGTACAAGAAACATGGAAGAAAATGCTACAAGAAATATAATATATATATATATTTTTTATATATATATTTCGTTCCATATTTATTTTGATGCTTTTATTTTTGTGGACATGATTAATTGTAGGAAAATCCTGGTATGTCTAAAAAAAATAATTTTTTACTTTTTAGTGCATTTTAATGAAAGTTTGTTTTAAATCTATTTTATTTTTTTTTTTTATGCTTTTTAGTTTTGACAGAAATTGTAACCAATTTATGATTGTAGCTAACGAAATTGAACATGATATCCTGTCAAGCCAAAGAAGGTTTGAAAAATCCGAAGAGTTACTTAACTTATTCTACCGCGTCAAAGAAGGTATGAAAAACCTGAAGAGTTTCATATAAATCCTGAGATACTGGGAGAGGTCACTGATCACGTAAGATTGCATTGTCACTGGGACTGAGTAACCATACAAAATTTCAAGTCCATCGAACGACGGGAACAGGTCAAAAACTGAGTTACAAGTTTTGACTCAGACAGACAGACCGACGCAGAAATCAAGTTAAATAAAAGCATGTAAAAACGCCCTCCAAAAATAATCCTATACGGCCTGTTATTAGCACTGTTGGCTAATATCATACAAATTTTCAAAATATATTACCAAGCCCTTGTCCCCGTTACTTGGAACTATCTCTAATTCTCACATATATAATTTACTAGATTTAGTTGATAAATTAAACAAAATAATTATTTGTTTAATTTATCAACTAAATCTAGGGAATTATATATGTGACAATCAGAGATAGTTCTAAGTAACGGGGGCAAGGGCTTGGTAATATATTTTGAAAGTTTGTATGATATTAGCCAACAGTGCCCCACTGACGGATTTGTTAATTCTGATGTTTGTTCTCTTTCTGATCAAGTCCTATAGATTCTATTTTAGATTATATTTTATTACTAATTCTTACAAGTAACGTAACGAGGAAATTTGACTGACAACTGACATATTAGTTCTTTTTTTATCTTTAAGAATTTTTTTCAATGAGTTATTGAAATTTTTTATGACTTGATCAATAGGATTTTTCGCTAGTTTTTTATAATTGTATTATCACCCAGTAAGGTCTGCATGCGTGTTATGTAGTCAGTTGTATCTAAAATTACAATTCAATTAAACTTATCAGGTTCTGTAAAATCTCTCAAAGATTTACCTTTGTTTTGGTAAATCCACTAATTCTTCACCTGTGTTGGACTCAGGTGCATCTGTTCCGTATAATCCCCATCCTCAGCGATGTCTGTCGTCTGTCAATTATACGAGCTTTCTTGTAAACTTATTTTCATATTTTTCATCGGTCTGCTAGCAAAGGACCGCTGTGTCGATAGGCCTAGCAACCACTCAGTTTTCATTTTCCTTCATTTTGCATTTATCTATATCTATATCTATATATATATATATTTATATATATATATATATATATATATATATATATATATATATATATATATATATATATATATATATATATATATATACATATCATATATGTATGTGTGTGTGTGGGAATGTAAATATGTGTATATATATATATATATATATATATATATATATATAAATCAAAGTCTCTCTCTCTCTCTCTCTCTCTCTCTCTCTCTCTATGTGCTACGGAAATACGCTCGCAAACACTTCCTCTCGATAATTAAAGTTAGCAAGGTGACGGGCTGGCTCTTTGTTAGACCCATGATACCCAATCTTGAGGTAATTATTGTTCATTAACCAGTGCGCGGCGAGTTCGATAATGACAATTCGATCGTCGAAGTCTTCTCATTATGGTAATCAATTAGTCTCCTTCATCGTGAAGATACTTTGCCGATTACTTAGGGCTGACTCTTTCTGTCTTATTTAGACTAATTTTAACGTATGTGACAATTTAGGTAAGTTTTCAATGACTAGCTGACTGGTTATTTAAGTGCATTTAGAAAAGTTATGGTATTTTCCTTTGTATTAACTTGCACACTACAACTGAATTTACAAACACCCAATAAAACTTCTGAGAGATGAATATCGTGAGGTTCTTGCGACTGAGTGCCGAAATAGATCTGTAGTTTTAGAAACTAAATCTAAAGAGGTACAGATAATCAACGAGGATTAAAATCATATTAGAATGTACCTCACTTTCTTGACAAGAATCTTGGTATCGGATGGATCCTGTGATATAATAAAGGGAAGAAAGTTAAAGTTAAGTATTGAGAAATTTTAGGGAGACAATGAAGAACGTAAAGTAGAAGAGGTTAAGTATTCAAGTTCAGGAAGCGATAAGCTAGAATTTCTGGAAAAAGGTGGATGCTGCTGATAAACCCGTGTAATTAGGAAGTGGCTGGGCGTCTCGGTACCCCAAAGAATAAACTATCGAATATCCATAAGCGAAAAAAACGGAAAATAAGAAGGTCACGATTAAATGATATGGAAGGGATAATCTTATATATATACCTAAAGCTTATGGATACCTGAATACACTGACAAATGAATCCACGGTTTTTGAAGTGGAATCAGTATTGAAATACGTATGTGGCAAAAGGCACCGCTCATACTAACTAGACAGCTTGATAATTTGAAACTGGGAGTGATAGCAAAGACAGCAAATGGAGGTGATGTGAATGAATGTGCTCATTACAGGGGTATTGTACTATTGCTAGTTGTGATGAAAATACTTGGTGTACTTATCTTCAAAAGGCTAGAAAAAGATATCGACAAAATGCTTAGCGATAAGCGAGCTGGTTTTAGAAAAGGCAGGTGGTGTACAGATAAAAAATGTTAAGATCCACAGACCAAAAATAATGAAAGATTTTTCGTGTTCCATGTATTCCTTTGCAAATATGTAGGACTGCTTGAAACTTCCGTTCGTTGCCCTGGTTTAAGTATTATCTGTGCCCAGTTATGCCCTCTTGTGTGGTCTGTAAAAGTTCTTGCCCCAGGTGTAACTCAGGGACATATGTGCGATCCACACGGAGGCTCCATAATTAAGGTACGTATTGAGTCATAGAAGGATCAGCTTCCGGATAGGTAGCTGACTCAGGACTCGGAACACTCTAACATAAGAAATGATTCTAAAAGTTATGAAACTTAGATTGAAAACTGAGATTTTAAAATCATTGGGCAAACCTCTAACATTTATGAATTACCTCTTTTAGAATGGTAACTGCCATTCTCTTTTCTTGTTTTTGCGTTTTTTTTTTATATTTTCCATTATCCCCCGCCTTGTGCTTCTCTTATTCTGGTGGAAGGTTGGTCAAAATAGTGTTTAATTTGTGAATTTTAGCATATTTTTACTCATCAATAGAATATTTTTAAGTATCTTAATTTTTTTATTGCATGTTGTTTTACTTTTGGTGTTGTATACAATGGCTATGCCAATCCAAACATTTATATATATATATATATATATATATATATATATATATATATATATATATATATATATATATATATATATATATATATATATATATATATATTTATATATATATATATATATATATATATATATATATATATATATATATATATATTTCATATAGAATTCGTCCCATCAGTCCATTAGCTAGGAAATCAAATTTAATGGCGGCTGGAGGAGACTCCACTAAGGGGGATGGGGGTAAACTTATGTAGGCCTATCCCCACATCACCTGATTTGGGGGGACCATACCGACCTCTTAGCCCCAGCACCGTACGATTTTGGGGGGCAAAAAGCCATTAGGGACAAAAAGACCAGTCAGGGCCATAATTGGGCTGCTATGCTGACCCTTAAGAGACTTAGCTATAAGGCCTATACCTTTTGAACTGTGTGCTGTCTGTTGATTGGTATTTCAGATCAACTGATGTCTTGTGCCCAACCCTAAAAATTGAATGAGAAAAGATCACGACCTCACCGCTCTCACACGCACTCTGTCACAGGCAGCCAAACCATCCAGTCAGTGCAGTCTCCCTTTCCCTTAAAAACTGGCAAAGTTCGAGACTTCTGAGGCTGAAATTCGTCTTTTGTAACCGAGCTCAGTGCACAGATGAAATAAGATACGTCTTGAAGTTGCAATTTGCTGCCAGTTATCTTTTTCTTCTTGTAAATTTTTCTCCATTTTCAGTACTTCCAACTTTTCATTCTCCTCAAACAAAGCCCCTTTGTTCCCAATCAGCCTAGCATGCACATTTGGCCCTCATGACTTGTCCCAAGCTCAAATTAAATTAGTTCAATGATAATAATTAGAGCATTCCCACCATAGTGTTACCATGTGCTAATCAAGTCTAACTGATCAATTCCTCCATCGTGCATAAGTAATTTCATGTGAGAGCAAATCATTTCAGTTGAATGCTAACCTGGAATTCTCTTTCAGAATCCTGTTATCTGGCTCTTCGAGTGGTCTGCCCTTCCATGTGAACCAAAATAGCCTTAGACGTTCAACTGCCATCTTGCCACATGAATGAGTCTTCTGATTCAGCAGTCCTGGGGTGCTAGACACAGTTCCCCCCTTTCAAATTCAGTTGCGCGAACTACCCAACTCATTAAGCCACTTTCAGCTAGGCTGTAGGCCTTTCAGATTCAGTTATTTGCTATGCATTGTCTAACTGTTATTGCACATTGTATGTGCCTGCTTGCTGCTCAATCAGCCCTTTCATATTAATTTCCTGATTGCTCCATATAAATTAATTTTTAAATATTGACTAGTTAATTTAACAAGGTGACCTCCACTTCTCTGTTTACTTAGATGTGATATCAAGGTAAGTCAGCTTGTTCATTACATTTATTGCTTATATTCTGAGCGCTGTGTGTTGGCCCTTAAGCCAGTTGATAAAAAATCCATTTTCATTCTTCCAACCGGCCTCAGAATATAACAATATATATATATATATATATATATATATATATATATATATATATATATATATATATATATATATATATATATATATATATATATATATATATATATATATATATATATATATATATATATATATATATATATATATATATATATATATACATATATATTTCTATTGAAGTTAATGGCATTGTTAGTAGATACTATCTTTTTATTACGACATTGATTCGGTCTATACTTCTTTTTCTCCTCAGGCTAGCTTCTCAGAAATAAGAAATAATTATTCAATATTCTTTTTAGTTACTTATTTTAGCCTATGGACCATTTCCTCGCTTATCGGCGACGTCTTCAGGACTAAATTTCAAATTGACATACAAAATTTTCATTACTGAGTGGACTTTTAAATTTCAAACATTACGTCATTTCGTGGTGAGTTTCTATTGGTCTGCGGGTCTCATTCCCTCACTGGTGGTCTCGGTGGCAGCATGGGCATTCTTGATGCTCTGTAGGACACGTCCTATGCTGCAGCTTGCAACAAAGGGCATGGGCAAGGGGGTGATTCCTGTCTCTGCTGAATAGTCTTGATTTGCTTCGTTGTTGATAGCCATGTACAGGGGTGTTTTGTCGCTCGTGTTTCCCTTCGGTTTCTCATGGATGTCTTGTGGTTTGTTTGAAGAGGGAGGATGAAGTGCCTGTTCCTTTGTATGTTTAAATTGTGCCATTGCTGATTTATACTCTCAGCTTCTGCTGTATAAATCTGTGGAACCGGGCTTCTCTATGCACGATCTCTGTGCTTTCTAATAATTCTTCTATTGTCTGTTGACAGTCGTGGTCCTCTACATAGTGTTGAAATATTGTCCATTGGTTGTGGTGAGCTTGCAATTGCCCGTGTAGAGTGGTAGTGGTGTGACCTATGTAATAAGTGCTGAGGGCTTGACATGTCCCTTCGGTACAGATAAATTTGTAGACCTTACTGATGGACAAAAAATCCTCTCAACGTTTGCCTTAATTCTCATTTCACTAAAATGTCCCATGAGAAAGTGAAGTGCATCAAAACTGAAACCCTTATAAATGACTTGCTCTCTCTCCAGGCCCAAGGAAAGGTAACCCTCTCTAGTACCATCTAGGAGGAACTCTTCGGGGAAGCCAGATGCCAACGGGGAAATTATAGGTATAACATCATCGCCCCTTACCTGTATGAAGCCACAAGACAGCTCTGAGAATATCCGGAAATCATTGTCAGAAAAGGTGACAGCACCACCATTTATGTCATCATAAAACTTGAAAAATATGATGCTAAAATTTATGGCATCCTGAGTGTTCTTGTGAAATTCCAGTCCCAAACCAGGGATCCTACCAAAAGCCTGAAGAGAAACCTGAATGCAGTAATCAAGAATATAAATTCTGATAATAGATCTATGAAACTGCCTATTATCACCAGAGACTACAGGCCAGGGTATTGTTGCAGCACTACCAAGACCCATGAGGCCCCTTTCCTCTCACATAGGGGTGACCTCTTTAGACAGGCAGATGGTGTCGCCATGGGATCCCCCTTGTCGTCCTATTTGCCAATATATACATAGCAGATGTTGGGGAAAGAACCTTCAATTCCCATCCAAAAACGAAGATATATGCCCAATATATAGATGATATCTTTATTGCCTTGAAGAGGAACTCTAGCTTTAACTTCACCACTGAATTTGGTGTTGAAAGCTGACTTCCTTTCTTGGATGTAAATGTGGAGAAGAAAGGAGACAGGTACAATACTACCATGTATCAAAAGGCAACTAATGTGGGTCGGTGTCTTATTGCCAATGGAAGTGTCCTGACACTTACAAACACTCTGCGGTAGTAGCATACATGAGACTTGCAATTATGCACTCTTTCACATGGAAAGCTACTCATGCAGAGCTCGAACTGGTTAGGCATCACCTAACTAATAATGGACACGATAGCAGTCTAATAGAAGATTGCATATGACACTTATGAATCCTGATGAGAGTATTTCCTTTAGTGTCTACTACTGCCTGAATGTAGTCAGCACCCTTGTAATGCAAAATAACATGACCCCCTGTAGAGAGACATGGGAGTCGACCAACACAGTATACAAATTTAAATATACTGAAGAGGCATGTCAAGCCCTCAGCAATTACTACATAGGTCACACCACTATCTCTCTACGCAGGCAATTGCAAGGCCACCGCAGCCAAGGGGCAACATTTCAATACCATGTAGACGACCACAACCATAAACCGACACTAGGAGAATTATTAAAAAGCACAGAGATTGTGCATAGAGAAGTCCAGTTCCACAGATTGCAGAAAGCAGAAGCTGTGAGTATAAATCAACAATGGTCTGTGTTCAACACACAGAGGAACATGGACTTCATCCTCCCTTCTTCAAGGAAATCATAGTACATCTGTGAGAATCTGAAGGGAGACACGAGAGACATAACACCCTTGGACACAACTACCGACAATGAAGCAAATTAAGATTACAGGGCAGAGACGGGAATAATGCCCTTTCCCATGCCATTTTCTTCAAGCTGTGGCATAAGGCGAGTCCTACGGAGCACCAAGAATGCCCATGCTGTCGCCCAGACCACCAGTGGGAGAATGAGACCAGCCGACCAATAGAAATTCAGCACCCCAATGATGTCATGTTTAAAATTTAAAAGCACACATGCAGTAATAATAACCTTGTATGTCAATTTGAAATTTAGTCCTGAAGATGTTGCCGATGATCGAGAAAATGGTCCATCGACTAAAATAAGTATATGGAAAGAATCTTGAATATTTTTTTCTTATTCCTAAGAGGCTAGCCTGAAGAGAAAAAGAAGTATAGACTGATTCAGTCTTGGAAAAATGTTACTATTTGCTATCAATGGAATGCAAGTGGACATATATGAAGTGTAGGTTAAGGTAATAAAAATATTTGGCTTACTAAGCCTTATGCTAAACTGTGAATGCTTCATATATAATTAAAGTGATGGGAAAGATTTTCCATCTCAGAAAATATATATAGATAAATAAATGAATAAATAAATAAATATATAGATAAATGAAAAAATGGACAAGATAAGAAAGAAATTTAGCTGTCAATGTGTGTGGTTTTGTTGGCAAATATGCAGGTGGTTGGGAGTATGTACGTGTGTCAGTGTCAATATACACATGCGCATTTGTACACAAGCCTTATTTTGAGTTGGACTCTATAAACAAAAAGTGACACATAATAATGCTTTAATTCTGGCTGAAGTCATACTGTTGGTGCTTAGGATCTAGTCCTTAGCGTTAGGGGGATACTTTTAGGTCAATGTGTGAAAATCAATCAGGTTTCCAATATCAGTTTTTCAGCATTAAAGGTTATCTCTCTCTTTCTATCTTGGTCTCTACTCCCATTAGACTATAAAGAATCGACGATGTGGGGATTTGTGTTAGTGACTGTTATTTTCATATTAGCTTTACTTCTGTGTAATTTTCTCTGATTCCAAATATTGATTTCGTTTCTGATTCATTACATTTGTCACTGACTGCTTGATGTGCTTTTTAAGGCTCCTGTTATTGTTTTGTTTACCTTTTTATGATTTGCAATTTTGCTCCAAGCCTTGATAAATGTGTTTCCCTTTGTGTTTCCCTTTACACACACACACACACATATTCTTACGAGTATTGGTGCAATTGCAATTCTTACCTTGTTGGGGATACTTCAGAGTAGGAACCAATACGTCGTTATACAAAAAAAAAAGGGTTATCTAAGTGAGAATTCAATAAGGGAAGGTCTCAGGAGAGAAATTCCGGGTCTGAATTAATTACATATATTCACAGAAATTAGAAGAATAAATCACATGGAGCTGTGCAAGATAGGCTCTTGGCAATTTCAGGTTAAAATTAACAATAGACAAAATTAAGAGTGCCACTCCATTAATAAT
>NC_089748.1:4077735-4100235 GCF_040412425.1 Macrobrachium rosenbergii | reverse complement strand
ACTTTTTTAGTTCTTCCACAAAATGTTGCTCCCTTCTGGCTTCAGAATCCATTTTACAATCAGACTTAGAAGTTTTTCACTACCAAGGTCACAAGTCACACTGAAACAAAGAGAAATAAACACAGAGAAATAAACAAAGAAGACGTGACAAAGGGCAGTAGTCAATAGTCATATTGTTAATAGGCCTATTGGAGAGTGAGTAATTAGTAATTAGCACTCAAGAGTTATCGTATTTTACAAATGTCACTTTTAGTATCGTACTTTATTTTTCATATATTATTGTCTTATTTTCACTTCACCCCTTCAATTTTCAGTTTAGGGAATATGTATAAAAAAAGACTCCAAATTTCAGTTAACATGTATAATAACTGAAATTTTTAGGTATTATGTATATTCCTGAGTGAAACAGGTAATATATGTATTAACTGTTTTTTTTCAGGAATATACATATTAACTGATTATACATATTAACTGTAACATATGTTATATATATATATATATATATATATATATATATATATATATATATATATATATATATATATATATATATATATATATATATATATATATATATATATATTTATATATATATATATATATATATATATATATATATATATATAATACACATATATATATATATATATATATATATATATATATATATATATATATATATATATATATATATATATATATATATATATATACAGGGCAGTGAAATGTGTATATTTATTCCGGAAGAGCAGATGGAATTGGTAAGTAAGGAGGATGCTGACCTTGAAGTCAAATGAAGAAGGATGTTGATACATCCATAACATGTAAGGACATGAGAAAGGCAATATCTCCATTCATTTCCATATTGTAAGACTGATCTAAAATCGATGGTCAGATATTAAGTGTATATAGTCGAGGAAGGAAGAAAAATTTCCATGAGAGAATTTCTGACAGTATAAATATATATGCCTGGCTGAATTTGGTGAATGAGAAAAAATGGTCGTGCTAGGCGATATAAATATAAGGGTAGAGGACGGAAAATGAAATAGATGGCGTAGCGTGGTGGGGAGGTTTGGGGTGAAGGTGAATAAGAATGGAGTCTTGTTAAAGTCCTCAGTAAAGAACTTGATTTCCTTTGTGGAAGGAAGAAACGGTGTTGAAAATAGTCCGTTGAATTATAATGGCAAATTAATGGCTACTGTCGCAAGAAGCTGATTGGCAAGTGGCATATCTAAAATCAGTTCTTGTTTGAAGCACAGGTGTAAACAGAGTTCTAAATTTAGAAGAAAGGTTGGAAATGAGGCCATAGGTAAAATTTTGGGCTAATGAATTGGAAGTAGTATATGAGAAGCATGCAAAATTCAAGGATGGGTTACAGATTCGACATAGTGCGTCTTGGTATAGTGATGGTATGAATAGGGAATGAAGAACAAAAGGTGCAATATGGGAATTGAAGAGTTTGTGGAAGAAACGAAAAGGAGATTGTTTGAAGTATTGGTGACCAACAAAAGAGATATATGTAGCGCTACATGCAAACTGACAAATGAATTAAAAAGGTGGAATTCGTAGAAAATTTGTGGGAAACTTGCTAAAAATAAAAAAATATATTTTCCAGGGATATAGGATCATGAATAAAGGTAACTGGACAATGGATCTTGAAATAAGTGATAGGGATGGAGATAATCTGTCAGAAGAAACCAAAATTCTGCGATGATGGAATAGGTATCTCGGAGGGTCGTTAAATGTGGAAAACAGAAATAAAACCGGGTCAAATGTTGCAAGATAAGAAAAGATAAGTTTGGAGACTGAATCATTGGCAAAGATTTATGGAACTGATGAAGACGCGTACGTTTTAGTAGTATGAAGTGAAAAAGGCAACATAACACAGACCCATTCTGTAAATTCCTTTAGGAACTAAGATGGAATAAGAGACAGGCCATGTGCCTTGCCAGTCTTCAGGAATGTAGGATTCCTGATGAATAAATGAGCATAAGACTGGAGTATAATTGAAAATTATTATATCCCTAGAATCAGTATAATGAAAATGACCCGAAAAATGAAAGCCAAGGACTGGCCTTTACATTAAGAAAATTAGCCATAGATAGATACACACAAAAGTGTTAGATTTGCTGTTTTTGAAAACTTTAATGGTAAAGAGTATCAAGATTTTCATTTCCATCATCATATGGGATGTCCTACAACCCTACCAGATTTATGAGTGGTATGAGCCGCAATAGAACGATAGGCTAGGAGTGAACACTGCGCCTACTCGCTCAACTGAATGTCTGATGGGCAGGAGTAATGGAACTGGCAGAATTCATATTTTTTTGGTAGGAAAGGGGATATGCGTTAGTAAACGAGGTTATGTTTTTACTGTCGTAAGGTTCTATGAGCTGAGGGGTACAGGTACAGTACAGACAACCCTTTCCATGGAAAATCAGAAAGACAATATAAGAATAAACATTTCGCAGAGATATTTGAAAGAATTAGGGAGAAAGAAAGGATAAAACGTATTTCATGTTTTTTCATTCATTATCTGGCAAATAGGTTTACGAATTAATGGGTTGCAGATCAAGTTCTAAAATAGTTTGTGACTGGTTATTCATATTGCACTTAGTAGCAATAAATGCAATTAAAAGAAGGACCAAGGGTCTATTATACTGTTCTGTCCATGATTATAACTCCTAAAGTAATTTTGATTACATGTAAATGCCTTTGAAGACAGAATTTTCATTTCTCTTGGAAGAAGTTCCCACTCACAGACGAGAGAGAGAGAGAGAGAGAGAGAGAGAGAGAGAGAGAGAGAGAGAGAGAGAGAGAGAGAGAGAGAGTTTTCACTAAGAACACACTATATGCAGACAAGTCAGAGCCATTGCGGACCGCAGGAAATTGAGATTATTTTTTTTCAATCATATACAATAGGTCATTCTAAGATGGATGACAAACATATGGAGAGAAGAGTTTTTGATTCTCTCTTTAATATACCCGTTCCTCCTACCCCTTTTCTTTTTCATTTTTCTCTTTTTCTCATTGTAAAGGGCACTCCTCCCGATTGCACAGGCCTGGTGCGTTGCACCTTCCGTTTGCTGACTGACTGCATATTTTGGTAAGGGATATTGGGTGCTGTGAGCTTTTGCCTATTTTGCTGCTTTTACTAAAATACGTTAATCTTTGTACGGATATGTGCAGTATCTGATGCTGGTACACACACACACACACACACACACACACACACACACACACACACACATATATATATATATATATATATATATATATATATATATATATATATATATATATATATATATATATATATATATGTGTGTGTGTGTGTGTGTGTGTGTGTGTGTGTGTGCAGATGAATAAAACTCATGGTATTTGATTTGCAGGTTCTCCACAAGAAGGAGAATATGAAAAGGTACAATGAATAAAGTAAGAGAACTTTTTTTTACATAAGGAAATTTTACGTAAGAAAAAGAAGAAAATAATTTAAAATAAGACAGAAATTAGAATAAGTAGAAACAAGACAATCTTACAAGTCCATTCTTACCACAAACCAAGCTTCGTCACAAGCAGTTCAAAACCTAACAAGAAGATTGGAAGTTAAACAAGTAAAAACTGCGCCGAAGTTTCTTCGGCTCCATCGAGTTTTCTGTACAGCCACTACAGCGTATAATTAAGGCCACCAAAAATCTATCTTTCGGTGGTCTCGGTATAATGCTGTATGAGCCTCGGCCCATGAGAATTTAATCAAGGCCCGGTGGTGGTCTATCTGATATCGTTGCCAGAAGCACGGTTATGGCTAATTTTAATTTTAAATAAAATAAAAACTACTGAGGCTAGAGGGCTGCAATTTGATGTGTTTGATTATTGGAGGGTGGATGATCAATATAACAATTAGCAGCCTCTGGCCTCAATAGTTTTTAAGATCTTGGGGCGGACAGACAAAACCGGCACAAAAGTTTTCTTTTACAGAAAACTAAAAACAGATGGCCAAGTTGATCCATCCTAAATACGGGAAAAGTACAAACAACACATATTAAAGCGAAAATTATAAGTGTTGACATCCAGAAATGGTAAAACTCATCTTTCTCTTCTTCAAAAGTACACACACACACACATGTATGTATATATATATATATATATATATATATATATATATATATATATATATATATATATATATATATATATACATAAATTTCTGACTGATCGGGATCAGTCAGGTCTCTCATATTATCCACTGGGCCATATCTAAAAGAAGTTGGAACCTATATATATATAACTATATTTCCCCAACTATATATGCAAGCATATATATATATATATATATATATATATATATATATATATATATATATATATATATATATATATATATATATACTATATATATCTTCCATCATATAAAACAGTATTCAACACACAGACACACATATGTGTTGAAGGCGCTGTTCCACGTGATTGTGTACATATATAACAAATATATATATATATATATATATATATATATATATATATATATATATATATATATATATATATATATATATATATATTATATCCAAAATCGACTAACACTTGTTTCTTGCCAGTACTTCATTGTGGTCCCTATCTTACGTCTTCCATCAACTATTACAATTTTCTGTAACAGTATTCATGTATCTAGTAAGAAGATAATAAATTTATTAGTCGGTATATGTTCCTTTGATAACTTTATTAACGCTGCCAGTGTTACTCACCAAATTAAGCTAGCAAGAATAATTCCATGTCAATGATACTAGGTTTTAAATAAGACAGTCGTATGGTGTTCGTTACTGGGTCCAGTTGGAGCTCACTGACAAACTTTTCATAGTCTGTCATTTATATCTCAAATGAAACATTTTCATGACCTTTTCTTCGTGGAATTGTGACCCAGTTCAGTTTCCTCTGAATTCAGGGAATTTTTACTTATCCTTCAGACTCTGAATCTTTTTGTATCTCTGCTTCTCAATATAGAACCACTAAGTGCAGTAGACCGCTAAAATCAGTATGAAATACCAGTCTGCATAGCTCTGAGAAAGACTTTGTGTTTAAGTTTAGAATGGTGAACATGCTTGACAATATCAGATGGTAATTACCATTTTCCTGTAATTCAAGTGCACCGATTCGAACGCAAGACATTCCCTGTGTCAAGGTTTAGAGAGCATAGACCTTGCCCTGTGAACCTCATTTACGAAAAACAACATGGTAGCATCGCGGAACACTCCTGACTTCATTCATATTTTCCTATTTTTTTTATCATTTTTAGGGAGATGCGTATTATGATTTTATTTCTGTGGATAATATAACATTTCCTTTCGATAATCAGCAGAATGTATTGTATTTTAGTAAAACAACCATTGCAAAATTAATGAATATGAAAAGAACCACAGATTAACAACTTTGCGAAATCATTGCTAACCAATCAGCTTCAAGGGATGGTCGTGACGTAGGCAGTGGGTGGGGCTTAGCTGCAAAGAGCGATGGTTTTTGCTTTATACGATGTACAGAAAACTCGATTGCGCCGAAGAATCTTTGGCACAATTTTTACTTGTTTAATCTGATTTTCACTTGATTGTCTGATACCTCTGTGCTAACATACACTCGTTTACTTGGATCACTGTTCGATATAGATTTGATGTCACACCTGAATCATTGTTACTTATTCATCGTTGGTGCTTCCCACATTGCAGTCCTAAACTAAACACAATTAGATTGAATTGATTCTCAGATCTATCAGAGAAGTTCTTGTTTTTACATGCCTTTATTTAACTTGACTTCTGCATCTGTTTGGGTCAAAACTTGTAAGTCAATTTTCTGTTTGTTCCCTACGTCCGATGGACTTGAAATTTTGCATTACTTAATCCCGGTGACAATACAACCTTACATGATCAGTAGGTCGGCAGTGACCTATAGAGGCCCTACAGTGACCTCTCCCAGTATTTCAGAATTTGTATGAAAATCTTCGGATTTTTCATACCTTCTTTGACTCTGTAGAATAAGTTAATAACTCTATGGATTTTTCAAACCTTCTTTGGCTCGACAGGATATCACATTCAATTTCGTAGCTACAATCATAAATCAGTTAAAATTTCTGTCAAAACTAAAAAGTATAAAATAAAAAAATATAAAAAAAACTTTGTTAAAACACATTTTTATTAAATGCACTAATAAGTAAATAAAAATAATTTCTTGAGACACACCAGGATTTTCTTACAATTAATCATGTCTACAAAAATAAAAGCTTTCTCTCCAAACGTGGAAGGAAATGCTACAATAAATAAAAAAAAAAATTTTCTTGTAGCATTCCCTTCTATGTTTGGCGACCACGCTTTTTATTTTGTATACATGATTAATTGTAAGAAAATCCTTGTGTGTCTCAAAAAATTACTTTTATTCACTTTTTATTGTGTTTTGATAAAAGTGTGTTTAAAATATTTTTTATTCCTCATTGTACACCTCTTTCTAACCAGATTAAACACTGTGAATGCATTCAGAGTAGAATTTATGTATATCTTATATTAGGTAAATCAAACCTGGGGGTGTTTAAATGCCTCTGAAACAAACTCCATTTAGAACTTTAATATTTCTGGAGTTTTGAGTGTTCCAGAATAAATACTTACAAATCTCAGTATATCATGAGTAATACCGAAAGGGAAATAATAACTAATAAGGGGTGGCCACCTGAAGTCGGAGCTAGTTGCTGTTAGTGGTTCAAATCTACTAGGTGACTATCACTTATCAATTATCCTTTCAGTATTATGTCCGAGGTAGAACATATTGGATATTCAACGACATTTGTAGTTCTACTTTCTGAATACAAAAAAATGTCACGGTGATGTGAAGAAGAGATATAAATAGCTAGTGTTTCAAACGTACTAATTGGCGGTCATGGGGTGTGTTGATTTCGATGCTACGTACATATACCTGCATTCGACCAGCATATGTACAGCTGAGTCAGTATCGACTCATTTCTCTCTTGACAGTGCAGTGGGAAGAGAGCTCGTCATTGAAATCCGGGGAAATTGCTGTCGGTGGTTCGAATCTACTTATCAATTACAGTTCTCCTTCGGTATTATTTCAGTGGTAGAACAAATGTCAAAACGATGTGACTAAAATTCACTAGTCACACACACACACACATACACACACACATATATATATGTGTGTGTGTGTTGTGTGTGTGTGTATGTCTCTATGTGTGTGTGTGGTAAGAAGAGCGGCATAAGTGAAAAGATAGAATGGAATGTTTAGAGGTGGTTGGCTATATTGTGAGAATGAAGGAAGCTACGTTGGTGAAATGCCTCTATAATTCTGAAGTTTGAGAAAAAGGAGAAGGAGAATGAAAAAGTGTGACTACACGGCGTGAAAGAGGTGCTGCGACGGAAGAGCCCTACAATTTAGTAAGTGTGAAAGTGCACATGCAATAGAGGTGAATAGTTAGTATTTGTAGAGGTCTGATGAGCTGTTCATGAACCCATCTTCCGAGCATAATAATTGAATGGAGCTATGGTGGTTTTCTGCAGAGCAGTTAAAGGATATAATTGGCATTAAGTGTTTCATTCTTATTGAAGCCACTTTTGTTTGTGTAAAAACAGTTTTTGCTCTCAGAGACTGAATCTGTGCCTGTCTGAGTGTGGAGGACAAGAAAATGAGGCTGTGGTATGTGATTTAAATGCAATGGTAGGTGACAGAAAGTCTGTCACAGGTGGGGTGGGGATGAGAATAAAGAGAATCTTGTTAAAATGAATCCAATAAGAGGCTGCATTATGGAAACACCTGAATTATAAAGAAGAATATTGTTATGAAGTGATCAAGTACCTGCTTATTACACAATTAATAAGACCAAAAAAAGTTACCTCACTTCAGCCAGACACCTGAAACCTCATAACAAAAATATTAAGACTGAATACTCTAAAGGTACAGTAATCCCTTAAAACTTGTTTGACACTTGAAAATTCATTCTAAATTTATCAAGTTATGGGTGAGGTAACAAATGATAAGCCATAAACAGACTAGGGGAAAAAGGGGATCACTCCAACAAATACTAAAATTGTTTCCCTGGTTCTACTTCACCTAGATAAGTCTCAGGTGAACAAACAGATATATCACTTACCTTGTACACATACAAATATCTCTAATCACTGGTGGTCAAAATGAATCACTGTGCTTTTAAAACTTTAAACAGACAAATTTATTTTTAAGTTCAAAAGTTATACGCAGAGTTCACAATCTCAAAAAGATTTACTGTTATCTGACAACAGTGTAAGAATTAAATATTTCTTAACCAAGCTTAATTCACAAAACTTTACTTTATCAAGAAAGCAATTTAATTAAGTAAGATTAAAACCATTAACTCTCACTCAAGTTTTAGATATATACCTGGTTAATTAAACCCAACATAAGTGTTCCCAAATATATTAATATCTGGAACCAACACAAGTATTCACTGAAATTAACACCAACAAAACTCGAAGTCATCACATACACATAAGAATGAAATATGCAAAAACTTGAAATATACCAACAGCAATTTCACTAAGACAAAATATGATTAAAGATTATATCAATCTTCAAAAGATTACAAAAAAAAAAAAAAAAAGGCTAAACTCACGTCTTTCTAAAACTCACTCAAAGACAACACTGTCAAGTCACAATCATTTGCAATCAGTAAAAAATAGTTAGCAGCAAGACACATTAGAACTCACTATAAGAGATATTGTCCACCTCTTATCAAAATAATAATTCTCTATCACAATAACAGTACAAAGCATATCAAGTAAGGATCTTACCTTCTTCAACAGAAAATAGTAAAACACATTTTCACAATTTTCATAATATAAATTTCATATTATAAAATACAAAACTTATGTTTTTGTGGAAGGAGGATAATCAATACTTACAAATTAGACACAATACTGAACCAGAGAGAGAGAAGAGAGAGAGAGAGAGAAGAGAGAGAGAGAGAGAGAGAGAGAGAGAGAACTGCTATCTTTGAATTCCCCAAGGAAGGAGGATAATCAATACTTTATATATTATTAGACACAATACTGAACCAGAGAGAGAGAGAGAGAGAGAGAGAGAGAGAGAGAGAGAGAGAGAGAGAGAACTGCTATCTTTGAATTCCCCAAGGCAACTCCTGGCTCTCTCTGATTTCCCTTTATATATATGGTGGGTCCTGAAGGGTTACTAACTAGTCCCTTCAGTCTTTGAATAACAGATTTCTCCTTCCCCTCTCAGTATACATGATACATAAAGTATACATACATTATACATACAGGTATACATGTACGGTATACATACAGGACTGGAGCATCAAGCGCCTTATCTCAAGATTGACAGCATCCTTCCACTAGGCTGGACACCTGGGTAAATAGAAAAAGTATTTTGTGACCGATTTGGGTCGGCTGTCAACGTGTCAACTTCATCTCTCTCACTTCCTCATTCCTTCTTCCAGATTATGGAACACATAATAAGGAATAGAAAAAGTTAGTAATTACAGAACAGGCACACAGATTAAATATTTAACAGGCGTTCGGCCATAAGTGTCATCTCGTCAAGATAAGCAAAGTAGCCCTTGCCTTTGCCTCCATGCAGCTGTGTACACAAGAAATGGGGTTATCTGATAATGTTTCAAAATATCTCTCTCTCTCTCTCTACAGCATTTAAACTTTAACTTCCACAAACACGGTGTGTTATAAACATGAATGATTATACATTACAAAGTCACCTCAAATCATATGAAATAAGCTGAAAATTATATCAAAATACAGAACACAAGAGACATCTGTAAGAAACAAAGACATCTCAAAATCATATACATCAAATCAAAACATGCGCATAATCTTATATTATAATAATATCCATAAGTTTTTTGTTAGATTGTATTTTTGTACGCAGGAGATTAAAGAATAAAGTGATGAATGCAGTGGTGAGAAGAAGAGTGGGTTAAGGCATGTGATCATATTTGGCTGGAGCAAAAGAGAGAATGAGGTGTTAGTTATATAGAAAGGGTTGAAATTATAGCTGAAAATGAAAGTGATAAGTAAATTTAATAAGGAGAGAATATCATGTAAGGAGAAAAAGATGAAAAATGGAAAATGGTTACAGCCAGAAAGTGGCAGAAGTATGCAATAATCAGTGAAGTGTGCATAGGACAGAGAGAGAGAGAGAGAGAGAGAGAGAGAGAGAGAGAGAGAGAGAGAGAGAGAGAGAGAGAGAGAGAATGTTTGAATTCCAGTTGCAAGACAAAACAGATGATTAAGTAGCCATATACAAGAAAATGTTTAAGGTAGTCAGGGGCAAAGAGAATGAATTCAAAATAGGTATATGATGAAAATTTGGGGTACGTTTGAACACATTAACTTACGAGAATATAATGCTTTTATGGGAGAAAATGGAGGGAAGAAATTTCATCAGCAAGTAGTTCATAAAATAAAAGGCCCAAATGAAGTGTTGCTGTCTAAAAAGATGCAGTAACGTGTCAACTTTGCCACCTGCCTTTTCAGTAGGGTACCCCTAAGCATCTGATTAAATCGACATGAGTGTCACTTCAGTTCATACTGGGATAAGTGTTACATATCATTAAGATATACAACATATCCTGGCTTACGTTTAACATTTCTTTTCAATAAGTTTCCCCGAGATACTGATGGAAGCCTCATTAAAGCTTATGCTCTTGGTACCTTTTGCCCTGATGAACGTTTATGACCTCAGAACCGATGGTTAGGCGAGCGAATCCCGAACTGTTATCTTTTCCAAGATGATGAGCTGTCCCCGAATACGATTCACTGCATTTTGGATGAAGTTTCTGTCATCGAAGTTTCTTAGTTGCTTCCATTAAGCCACACCTTGGTGACACAAGGTGTCCTTCATAGAAATAAGTTAATGAAGAGTTGTCTATATTCAATAGTTACTGAAAGAATTCAATCATCTGTATGTCAATTGCTGAAGATAAACTTGCGATATAGCCAGCTTTTTATTCGTTCCAATTTGAGCCCATGTCAAAATCATTTCTTCAAAAACATATCCTATTTTGTTTTAGAGAGAGAGAGAGAGAGAGAGAGAGGAGAGAGAGAGAGAGAGAGAGAGAGGGCCAGTCTGTGGATGACAGTACATACATGACTGAAAATAGCCTTTTGGCATAACAAGTATGTATATATTTTATATATATATAGTTTATATATATATATATATATATATATATATATATATATATATATATATATATATATATATATATATATATATATATATATATATATATATATATATATATATATACTATATATATATATATATATATCTTTTCCTGTAATACTACAGTGTAATATGAATATAAGAGGCCCATAAAACACTATTTAAACGTTGAAACCATATATTTCGGGCACTAGCTTCTGTGCCCCTGTTCACTGGTAGAATATGGACAGGTGGAAAGTTACAATGGTATATATACAAAAACATAAAGGTGTGGCCCTAGGCCTCCGATGATATGGAGGTGGCGTTTCTTAGGGAGGAGAATGACCAAATTCCCTAGTGGATTTTGGACTCATTAGCTCCCGTTTGGCGATGGATCTGGCGGTCGCGTTTCTTGGGTCATCTTCTTCACGAGGGGTTTGAGGATTAAGGTGTCGATGTCATCCGATTTCCAATGTCCTCCTGACAGGTTCATATTGTTGGTTTGATTGATGATAGCAGATTCCAGCATCCTTCTTTTGTACGGACAGCTACTTTTGAAAACCAACTCCGCCCCACTCCAGTTAATGACATGCCCTGTATTTCTGATATGTAGGAAAATTCCCGAACTCTCCGAAGAGTAATGTACTGATCTTTTGTGCTCTGTTATTCTTTGCGAGAGTGATCTACCTGTCTCACCTACGTAGATGTCCTGACAATTGCTGCACGGTATCTTGTAAACTCCGGCTTCTTCCCTTTTGTTATTTAAGTATCGTTAACGAAAGCGAACTCCGATGGATTTGGGATAATGGAAAATGAAAAAGTTGTTAGGCCTGAGTTGTTCGGAGGCCTTTTGGATGTTTTCATCGTATGGAAGCTTTATTTTGTTGTTGAAATCTATTTGTCTGTTGTGAGTGGGACCTTTATAGTATATTTTATCTGGCTTAGATAGCCCTAGATGATATCTTTACTTTCTGGGACAATAGCTAGGGGACTTTGTTAAATTTTTTATCCAGGCTAAATTCCTAAGTTCTCTGAGGAATAAAATTTAAAACAGAATGGGAAAAAGACGGAAAACTGCCGTTCCTAGATGTACTGATCATAAGAAATGCATACCTGAACTGGTATGCATTTACAGTACATCTAAAACCCACCTTTCCGCTGTCTCCTACATTCATTTCTTAAGCTACCACGGTCTCCGTAAAAATCATTAGTAGGGTGCAACTTATTCCTCAGAGGACTTAGGATATGTTCAAATGAGTACCTGGATAAAGAATTTAACATGATCCGGCTTACACCTAACGCAATGCTATATCCACCACACATTATCGGAGAATAGCTATTAACAAAGCGAATAAAATATACTATAAAGGTCCCACTCACAACAGACAAATGGATTTCAACAACAAAATAAATGTGTGGTATAATATGAAAATATCCAAGGCCTCCGAACAACTCAGGCCTAACAATCTATTCATTTTCCATTATCCCAAATCCATCGGGAGTTATATATTAACGTATACTTAAATAACAAAAGGGAAGAAGCCGGGTTTACAAGATACCGTGTAGCAATTGTCAGGACATCTACGTGTGTCGAGACAGGTAGATCGCTCTCGTGAATAACAGAGCACAAAAGATCAACATTTTACGCTTGGATTCATAAATTTTAAGATAGAAAAATACAGGGGCATGTCATTAACTAAATAGGGCGGAGTTGGTTTTCAAAAGTAGCTGTCCGTACAAAAGAAGGATGCTGGAATCTGCTATCATCAATCAAACCAACAATATGAACCTGTCAGGAGGAAATTGTTAAATCAGATGACATCGACACCTAATCCTCAAACCCCTTTTGAAGAAGATGAGTCAGGTAAATTATTCCAGATCCAATAAACTTGGAAAATAAATGCCAAAATCCACTAGTGAATTTGGTCATTCTCCTGTAAGAAACGGGGAATTCCATAAAGATCGGAGGCCCACGCAGACAACAGTCATTATGTTTTTAATATATTTTGATTGTAATATGGTCCTGGATCCAATCCATATTCTACAGTGAACAGGGGCACAGGCAAGCTAAAGACTGCCCAAAATATATGGTTATATATATTTCATAATGTGTGTGTGTGTGTGTGTGTTTTTGGAGACATTACTAACAAATGTATGTTTACATCACTATCCCATTACAGTCAATTTTGATAATCATTGAAAGAGAGCGGAATAAAACACTTAAACACACAGAATAACAGCGCTCTTGCATGGAAAAAGAAAAGTAAGATCTGTTTATTGGACTGCACACCTCTTTCGTGAAAGAGGTTGGTGCTCCTCCTTTCGTCAGGTGCTGACATATTTTTTCAACCATCTGTAAATTCGTTTGCAATGTCATCCTATCCTATATATGTAAACCTCTACCATTGTGTATCAGTCATTTTGGAGACATCTTAACTAAAGAGAAAAAGGGTTAGGGTTTATACCTGTGTTTCATTTGAGAGAGAGAGAGAGAGAGAGAGAGAGAGAGAGAGAGAGAGCTATTGTCAGTAAATAGCAGCCTCCAGTCTGCAGAAAAATCACACATAATTGGATACTATTACGAGAAAAAACATGGAGGGAATGGTGCCGCATAGATTAACCTCCTGAATACGTCTTTCACCCAACACCTGTTGGTTGGTCAAGCGACGTGTCTTCTCTGTCAGCCAATCCCAGCTATGGCACGTGGCACACTCAGATTCTATAGGTCCGTTAGCCGACACCTGCTCGTTGCCACACTCCACACAGCCAATCAGTGGCCAGGCACGTGACACAGACACCGTGATTGGAGAACCACTTCATTCACCTGCTGTCCTAGATGGTATCTAGCTAATATGAAACCTTCCTCTACTCTAACCTTTGTCTCATCTCACGCGTGAGGAACTAAAAAATGAGAAAACAAACGTCTACCAACACAATTATTTTTTTATAGGTCATCACATGTTATAACGTTGTGATATGAATAATGATTAATGTGTGAGGTGCAAATTTTAGATGGCCTACTGGTAATAATGCCTGCAGAATATAGCTTGATTCTTTAATACTTCCTTTCAACGACTGTTTTCATTAGAAGATTAGAACGGAGAAACGTTTTCTTAGAAATGAATGAGAGTTTATAAATTGATAATCGACCTTTGGTATGGAAACATGGGAAAAATCAGATTCATAAAAAGAGACTATATGCGTAATAAAGTCCTGACAACACCTGAGAGAGTAACTTTTCTGGGACATGAGAGAGAGAGATAGAGAGAGAGAAAGATTTAATAGGCTACAAAACAATTAGACAAAGCTGAAATACATTTTATTTAACAAATTTGTTTCTTTTGGAGAGGAAATAAAAGGAATATTACAGGAATCTGAATTGACATCGCAATGTAAATGGATATTTGTTGCCATTTTGACAATCATTGTCAGTCGAAACATTTATGGTTTTCGTTCAGAGAAACATGAACGGCAATCCATTTTTTATAAGATACAGATTGTCTGGGTACTTACGCACAACATTGATATTCCATAAATAATATTCTTATTTCACGTAACCTACTGTAGATGCTCACTCCACTGTCATGCAAGTTAAATACGATAAACTTTCTTTAGATCCTTCATCTCCTATTGAATACACACACACACACACACACACACACACACACACACACACACACATATATATATATATATATTTATATATATATATATATATATATATATATATATATATATATATATATATATATATATATATATATATATATATACCTGCCTATATATATATATATATATATATATATATATATATATCTGCGCGTGTTTGTTTTTTTGGTTATTTTATAGTAAACTGATACTTTGATACTTCTTTTTCTTTAAAAAAGTATCACCACTAGTTTTTATAGACAACGTTATCGTGGCTTTCTACGCGAATTATGCAAATGTTTTGTGGGCAAGTTAATTTTGTTGACAACAGAGTTTATGGTTACTTTTTTTCGAGAAGTCAATTTCCCATTTACATCACGGAAAGCCAACATGGTAAGACTAGCTGCTGCAAGGTATCACACAGGGCGATAGGCAGGTGCTTCTTGCAGTTACACCATTAACACACAATTTAAGTGAAAGCTGCCGACGTCAGTTTGCGGTACAAAAGGTACCATAGAAAAACTTATGGGTGGAATCGCCAGTGTAACTGAGGGCGTTCTGGTGTTTGTAAAGGGACTGTGGTAGTTTCCTGATACTGAAGATACTGTACAAAGTCACAGTGAGGTTGCTACATAGAACGGAGGTGGTAAGCTTCAAGGAATTTCAGCCCCTCCAGTTATTTTTCTATTACCAAAGACATTGCATAAATGTTTCGACTGACAATGATATGTCAAAATGGGAAGGAAATATTTTTTTACATTGGGAAGGGTCCATTGTATTCTGGTAATACCCAGATCGTTTCACCTCATTAACATAAGAACCATAGTCAAGTGCCGCCTTTCCAGCTGTCTAATTGTTTGGTGTAATTGTTATTAATATCTTTACGCTAAGCTATTAAAATTCATGTCCCAGAAAAGTTACCTATGGGGATGAAGGACTGGAATGTGCTTGGACAGTTAATGTGGCGGTAATGTGGAAGATATAAGGGGAAAGTGCCATTGATTCTCGCGATTTTTTATAAACTTCATTCATTTGTAAGAGAAACGTTTCCTCCGTTTAATATAATGAATCCTCCAGGCACATTTGTAGTTTATTTGGTGTCTTATTTTTACTGTTATTGTTTGAACAGGTTGGAGAATTGCCATCTAAAATTTTAACTTCAAATTAATCATTATTTTCATCGGAATGTTATGCCTGTAACCAAATTGTACTAAATATTATATAAAAAAATAATTTGTTATCTATCCACCAGCCTTATTTTCTCTTTCCTCTTTTGGAAGCTGACATTTTATATTTATATTTATTTATATTCATTTATCTATTTGTTTATTTTCTAAAGGACCCTTTATAAATTATGTTGCGTCTTCCATCTAAATGTAAATTTTTGTACCGCTTATTACTTAAATGAGACATAATTATACGTTGCCGGTTTACCAGGGTACGGTTATCTGGTAGGATCAGACTTTATTTACCTTTTCATTTGTTAGGCGTCATAAAACGCTCTATCATGGTTAAAATTAGAGAAACACTAGTTTCAGGAATTAAATGCTATTTACATTAAGTCATCCAACGCAATTTGTATTTCTCGATATGCCTTTTGTTCCAATTCTCGTAGATAATTAAGACCACACAATTTAAGTCGAGTCTGGTGTGTAAGCCCCTCTTTCTGGAGGTTCTTCTTATGGCCATGTGAGAACATCGCGTTCCTTTCCTCTTACTTTATTGTCTAAGAGGATTCCAAGGCCTGGCATATGAATGCCGGAAGGAGGTCGTTAATTGCTACCTTAACTTGCTGTGGCTTTCCAAGGTACCGGGGAAAATTAACATCTTATTAGACTCCGCGCTAAAAAAAAAAAAAAAAAAAAAGAAAAAATATGTTTGTTGAAATGTTATATCAACGATGTTGTTATTGTTAAATTTTATGTACACATACTTAATACCCATCTACTTAATACCTATCTATGTAACTATTATTCATTTGTTAGAATATCTAGAAGTATGAATTCTGCGTGGCTATTATTACTCTGGTGATTGTGAAATGATAATAATGTGGTCTTTTTCAGTCTTTCGTCCGTCTGCCTGTCTGCCTGTCTGTCTGTCTGTCTGTCTGTCTCCCGTGATTGGATCCAGCGACCCATATGGCTTCAAAACCTGATATTAAAAGAGAATAATGACTAGGGGTTGTCTGCGTGGGTCTCCTCTTTCACGAATTTCCCCCATTCTTACAGTAATATTTTATTACGCTTTTATTCACCATTAAGAACGTGGCATTTATTTTCCAAGTCATTTATTACACGGAATAATTTACCTGACTCATTTCCTCTCAAAAGGTAATCGAGGTGACTAGATTACTGCGTGATCTAATTTAACATTTACAGTATATGTACTGAGGTAATCATAGTGATTATGTTATTGGGGATTATAGCAGCTTTTATGTTCGCAGGGTTAATCTACTTTTGGAAAGATAGGGCTTCGTATTTATAAGGAATATGTGAATACTATCTTAACATTTATGTATCCCTAAAATGTTGTACACACATGTGGTTTTCAGACACAGACATGACACACACACACACACACACACACACACACACATATATATATGTTTGGCGATATATATATATATTTCTATATATCATCTTCTTATATATTTATGAGGATTAAGGTGTCGATGTCATCCGATTTATATATACATATATATATATTCATATTGTATGGTTTGATTGATGATAGCAGATTATAGCATCCTTCTTTTGTACGGACTTATATTTTTGAAAATATTAACTACCACACATCCAGTATAATATAAAATGCCCTACACCTTTGAAATAACATATAAAAAGAGTTTGAACTCTCTTGTCAGGTAACGAACCTGATCTTTTGGTTTTATTCTTTGACAGAGCGAGTCTACTAAAGCACTCGTTTATCATCAAAGGGAAATATAATTTTAAGTCAACTCTGCTGTACATATTCCTATCTCCACCTTGATAACTGATTGGTAAGTTTGTGACACGACTAATTACGAATTTTTGCCACTTATGCACGCGTAACTTTTATGTTCACAAATTTTAAGCAATAACTATCCTATAATATCGAATCTAAGCATGCACAAAACATACACCATACACACTTAGACACTAGTATATATATATATATATATATATATATATATATATATATATATATATATATATATATATATATATATATATATATAAATATATATATGTGTGTGTATATACATATATATATGTGTGTACATTTTCACATACATAAACACACACACACACATATATATATGTCTGTATGTATGTATGAACACATGTATGTATATACATGGATAAATTTATATTATTTATGTTATATAATATATATATGTACATATATACATACATATATATATATATATATATATATATATATATATATATATATATATATATATATATATATATATATATATATATACATATGCATAGAAACACACATGAATATATATATATATATATATATATATATATATATATATATATATATATACATGAATATATATATATATATATATATATATATATATATATATATATATATATATATATATATATATATATATATATATATATATATATATATACTAGACCACATGAATATATATATATATATATATATATATATATATATATATATATATATATATATATATATATATATATATATATATACTAGACCACCAGTGACCTAGTTCCCCGGAAGAAATTTTCGAAGCCTTTCGTCTCCAGGAAGGACCAAGTCCGATTCCTTCTCCATAAAACGCTGTTCTTCAGGATTGTGCAAGAAATCCAAAGGCTTCAGAGCCTGGAGATCGTCTTGAATCCTTCGGAAGGCCCAGAGGCCTTCAGAATTCCCAGAAGCCTTTGGAATTCCAGAAACCTTCAGGATTCCCAGAAGCCTTCGTGATTCACAGAAGTCTTCAGAATTCCCAGATGCCTTCAGAATTCCCAGAAGGACTCCTGGAGAAATGCCCATTCGATTAAAACATCTTCTTGAAGACGTCTTCACGACTTCAGGATTATTTGAAGCCGTCTTCAGCTCCTGAAGCATTCCTGGAGAAATACCCGTAGGATTATAACGTCTTCTTAAAGTCATAAAGACTCCAGGATCCTATGTAGCCATCTTCAGCTTCTGAAGCATTCCTGGAGAAACGCTCGTTAGATTATAACGTCTTCTTAAGGTCTTAAAGACTCCAGGATCCTATGAAGCCATCTTCAGCTCCTTAGGGATTCCTGGAGAAACGCCCATTGGATTATAACGCCTTCATGAAGACGTCTTCGTGACTCCAGGATCCTGAGAAGCAGCCTTCAGCTCCATAAAACTCTGTTCCTTATTATTGTGCAAGAAATCCAAAGGCTACATACCCTGGAGACTGTCTTGAAGCATTCGGAAGCCCCAGAGGCTCCGGAATTCCCAGAAGCCTTCAGAATTCCCAGAAGTCTTCGGAATTCCCAGAAGTCTTCAGAATTCCCAGAAGCCTCCGGGATTCCCAGTGTGCATTCAGCCACACAAACAAGACAGAGTTTTAATATTATAACTATATATATATATATATATATATATATATATATATATATATATATATATATATATATATAATATATATATAAATATATATATATATATATATATATATATATATATATATATATATATATATATATATATATATATATATATATATATATATATATATATATATATATATATATATAATATATATATATATATATATATATATATATATATATATATATATATATATATATATATATATATATATATATATATATATATATATATATATATATATATATATATATATATATATATATATATATATATATATATATATATATATATATATATATATATATATATATATATATATATATATATATATATATATATATATATATCGTTTGAAGTGGTTTTTATGCTTACATACGTTACTGACGAATTCTGCTTTCTAATGATTGCTATATACCAGAGGGCCAGGTCAAGAGTTCTGAATGATGCGTGAAATGCTTATATAGTAAAGCTACTTTTTATAAGTAGACAGTACTTATTTATCGGGATGTAAAGTTGGTAACTGATTCGCATATTTTTCTGTTTTATTATTACTCTTTACATTGATATTTTCAACATTTAATCACATAGGGGCTATCTTCTAAATCACGGCTTTCCACAGATGTGGCGTCACAAAATGAGCTTATCTGCCTTTCAAATAACTTTCCTATCCTAAGGGATCCACAATTTGCAGAAAAACCATGATTTTTCATCAATATTTCTCGAATTGGGATGTATGTTTTTACAATTCCTTCTATCCGCAAAATAATCTGTTTGGAGTTGTAAAAATTGCTTCACCAGTTTCATAAGTTTTCTTCTTCTTCTTCTTCTTCTTCTTCTTCTTCTTCTTCTTCTTCTTCTTCTTCTTCTTCTTCTTCTTCTTCTTCTTCTTCTATTATTATTATTATTATTATTATTATTATTATTATTATTATTATTATTATTATTATTATATGGAACCAAAAATTCTCATTTTTAATTAATGATTTACAGACGGCATTTTTACCTCTATATTGAAAAAAATTAAAACCGTAAAACTCTATTTTTATTTTTTACATAAAAAAAGGCCATGACCAGGTTTTCTTCTTCAATAGTCTCTCCTGCCGAAATGTGTCTTACATTAGCCTTTCTTCTATCTCTGGTACCGAACACTTTCTAGTCACAATATTTATAGAATAACGAGAGTTTTAGACTGTTGACCATCCTGCAATAGTTTCACCTACTTACTCTTAAGGTTTTTTATGTTTACTTAAATGTTTTGTTTTGTTTGGTATTTTTTAAAATAATAATAATAATAATAATAATAATAATAATAATAATAATAATAATAATAATAATAATAATAATAATAATAATAATAGTAAATCTTAAATCTCCCTATCGCTTGGTAACTGTGTGACTTAATTTTTGTTAGTTAAACGTTCATTTTGATTGATATTTTCTTATTCTATATCTTGTAATAAATGTAATTATTTAAGATGCTGAAACATAATAAACCATTCCATTCATAGTTTCTGGGAATGTTTCCCGAGAATATTATGGTATCAGGTGCTTAATTTTTTTCCTCTACTATCCTATACTTAAAAACGCATATGTGGAACTGTTTTTTTTTTTTTTTTTTAGCGTCTGAAATTTTCTCTCTTCAATAAAGTGTAAGGTTACATAATTCCTTGTCCTTCCTTTGGCTTATGAAACTGTATATTTAGAATCCATGCCCTCTGGGATTATTTTTTCCTTTCAATTTCCTGTTTTCTGTTTTACCTACACCAACGAAGTTAAATTATCAATTAATTTCAAGACCTTTGGTTTTAGATTGGCTATGGGTCCTGGAAATGAGGCGAGATTTTTGAAAAGATTCGGATCCAGAATTGAAAAACAATCTAGATCCAAATCTTTGAATAGTGACAGGCGTTGAAAGTGTTTAGTATTTTTGGGCAAAAAAAAAAAAAAAACAGATTTGAGATAGATCTTGGCGAAGATACTTTTTCGAATGTAAAGTCATGATCTTTTTTTTTACTCTATAAGATATGTGACAATTAAGAAACGGGGTTCAATGAAATTTTATAACTACTTGTGATGGGGATTGGTTGGAGTTACTTTAGCGTCATGAAGATTTGATTAAATTTGGAGATTGATGTGGTTCTGCACATAGAATGTGATTTTTTCAGTTTATCAAGTTTGAATAAAAATAATGAGTCTGCTATCGTCTGTGGAAGTTAACGAAATTTGCTGTGATGTAGGCTGTGCATTCAGAATTCAGTCCAGGATATTTTCCTTTATATTTCCGGGAAATGTTGTGGAGAGAACTAAAAGCCAAGGGAAAATAACTGGACCCTACTATGTCTCGTGATGCAGATTTATAATTTTTTTGTTTTACTAATCCCATTATTTGGAATATATTTTTCTGAGTGTTCTTTATGGAACTGCTGGAAGAATACTTTGAAAAAGCTCTTTGTTTTGTTGGTTTAGGTTATAGTGCTATGTATATAACCCAGGCATATAATACGGTAGACTAAGATAATCAACTGCCTTACAGTGTTAGGTTTTTTTTTTTTTTTTTTTTTGGCGCTCGTACTCATCACTTATCTTTCTAGTATATTTCTCTGACATAATTTTTCAGTTATTTAAACCCATTTCTGGTTTGAATATCTTTGGCAAATTTTCGAGTGTTATTGTTATTCAAACTCTTTACATTTCACTTATGTGACAATAATTCCCTTGCCTGTTACCTGCTAGCTCTGGTGTTGTTTGTTTCTCCTGGCCCACTTTACTATTTGTTCCAGTATTCTAGTATTCTAATTTTTCCTTTCCTTTGTTACGTAAAACATCTATCTCTTTCAGTTCTTATCGCTATTTTCTCAGTCATGTGTAGGGCATAAGTATTCAAGCGTTATCATGATGGGAACTTTGAACGTGACTTTCATTTTGAAGATAAGATAAATCGAAAGTCTGTTGGATGTAGGCGCATCTTTTTGTCAGTACACCTTATAGTAAGGGATTGAAGTCTGACCCAGATAAAATAACTGTCTT
>NC_089748.1:4070235-4072735 GCF_040412425.1 Macrobrachium rosenbergii | reverse complement strand
AGATATATATACATACATATACACACACACACACACACACACACACACACACACACACACACACACACACATATATATATATATATATATATATATATATATATATATATATATAGTAAATCTTTAAAGCTCATAAGTGTTATGAGCTCTAAAGATGTGCTACCTACAGTTACTATTAATGGACTTGTAGCATAAATCGGTCTGCTCCCTGTTTGACAGCTGCTGTCATCAGTTGTTATGTCGTTATCTAATTACCCTGTCCTGAACCTGACAAAGCAACCATTCATTTTACTCGAAGTTAAGTGCCGTTACGGTATTTCTACAATTACTACTCCTTATCTATCATCCTCATATTTTTCTTTTTATTAAATAACGTATTTTCAGTTAATATCTATATTTTTGTTGGTTTACTATTCAGTCATTAACCAGTCATATTAAGCCAGTCATTCATTTTTCGAAGAATCATATGACAGGATTAACACATTATTTTTTTTCTCTCCTTTTTTCTTAGTTTATTATTGCCTGGCATATAATGCAACTCAGAATAGAATTGATAATTGTGTTTGTTTATCGTTAGATTCACTTACACTCCATTCAGTTAATTCGTTTATTTATTTATGTGCTGTTACACAGAAGGGAAGCGGAGTGCCAACCTCGTGATCATTTGTAAAAAAAAAAAAAAGCAAAAGTCATTTACAAAAACTGCGTAGCCTCCGAGTTGACTCATTTTGTTTGTTGGATGCTGCTGTTACTTTTTTAAACTCTGATTGATTGTTAGTGTTTATAGATTACGTGGAGGAGCATCCTTGTATTGCAAATATGACATCTAGAGATTTGAAGCACAATATGCAGATTTAAATACTGAAAATCATGAGAATTTAGAGGTCAGCTTTGAATGAAATCTTCCCAGTTCAATAAACAGAGGTTACTTGAAGGGGACCTAAAGACATTTTGCCCTGTGAGGTCACACGGTTAAGTAAGCAAGCTTTAAAGTATTCCTAAAACACAACATATAGCTGCTTTTAATTGTATGAACATTTTAACGGATCTTTGTTAGTAAGAGTATTGTTGACTACAGTCCAAACTTGATAAAAATTTTTTGGTCACAGACGTTACCTGATGGTTATAATTATCTCATCGTTTTAAAGTCAGACAAATCATTTCCTCTGAAGTAAGCCTAATTTTCTTCTCTCTATTTCAGTTGTTTCCATTAGTCTTCTACTCCTTCTTTTGAAACCAAATCGAAAGGAAAAAATGACAATATTTTAAATTTCCATAATTAGAATTTGCAGTCTTGAAACGGTTATCACTTTATCTTAGCAGAATACAAATAAGCAGTCTATTGTTAAATTGTTATTGAGTTTTTTCTTTGATTCAAATAAATGTAAAGCATCCAAAACACTCCGGTGAAATGTAGGGCGTATTAAATACTTTCATCAATTAGAACTAGACTCTTCAGAGATTTCTAGAATATTATCAAACTGGCACGAGGAAATTTTCCAAACTATCGTCTAAGGGATCCAAAAATATACAGGGATTGAAACAATGAAGCTACTTTCGCGACTTTTCAGCAGAGGAAGTCTGTCATCAATTATTTATAATGAAGAAATTAATGAACTCTTTATTAGGGCTGGTAAATTTAATACTTTATGACAGCTGTCTATAAAATTACAAAACAGCAATGAACAATTTCCATAATATAGTTGCTAGCTCCATGTTCTTTTGCTGAACGAATACAATGTTGGTACCCATTCACAGCTGGGTCAAATCATGGGCTGAAGGGTAATCGAATCATGGTTCTTGCAAATGCGAGCACAGCGCCCAACCGTCGAACTACGAAACCCACCCGCACATAAACGCACCTTCATACCATCGCATACATATCCCTCCAGTTCTCTGCAATGGAATGGGGTTGCAAGCTCTATGTCACATCCACCTTGACTCAGGTCAACGAAAGCACAGTGGGTTTTTAATGGAGTATTTTCATCTTCCCATCCTAGTCCGGAATTCGAGCTTCTCTCTCTCTCTCTCTCTCCTCTCATTCTCTCTCTCTCAGATAAGCGAAGTCAGTGTAAAATCAAGCTTTAAAGGGCTAGGGCGATAACGATATCAGAAGGGCTTCCTATCGGGACGTTTTTATGCGTAGATAAACTTGAGCATAGGGGCTGTGTCGAAATATGGGGGAAGGTTACCTGTCACACAAAGGAAGCTGATACTGCAAAGCCAGACACTCGAATCTGAAGATAAAGACAAATCGCGATAGGATGAGGTGGTTATCTGTATATGTATTTGTTTATGCGTCATCACATTTATCAAGTTATTGTATTCTAAATTTAATGAGATCTTATGTCTGTCTAGGAAAACGTGATCATATCATTATTGTGTGTCAATGAAAGTATTACATAAGTCGCGTGTGCTCTTAGAAAGGAGTCATATTATATATTTTCCGTTATTATATTTGCTTAAATGTCTTATATTTTACAGTTCTGTCATATATATT
>NC_089748.1:4055235-4060235 GCF_040412425.1 Macrobrachium rosenbergii | reverse complement strand
AGTGTTAAAATGTGTTGTAGAGAGAGAGAGAGAGAAATATTTTATCGCTTACCGTATTTACACAGTTGTTTGGGGAGAAGGAAGTTGTGTTCGCAGAGGCCTCTTGTGTTATATGATGACTTGACAGCCAAACGGCAAATTGCCTGTTATGCATTTATCATGTGTGCCTAACCCATGGTTATTAGCTGTGTCTATGCTTATTCTTTTCCATGACCTTGAGTAATGGAATGAGGAACAGAGAGAGAGAGATGAAGCTGACATGCTGACAGCGAGCCATTTTTGGGTCACAAACACTTCCTTTTGTTTGTTCAAGTGTTTGAGTGTCCAGCGGATGATGTCAATCATTGATAAGAGCTCTGGCATATTTCCTTCTGGGCCTTAGAATTCCCTGTATGTATACCGTACATGTATACCTGTATGTATAATATATGTACACTTTATGTATCATGTATTCTGGGAGGGCTTAGAGATAAAAGTGCAGTACTGAACCAGAGTCAGGCAGTTAGGAACAGGGGCTGCTGGCAATAGGTCCTATCTCTCTCTCTCCCTCAAATTACCATTCATGTAAAAGGGGTTTGCTGGTTGCTCTCATATTAGCAAAAGTTTTGTTAAACTCACCCAAGAAGTGTGTTCATTTTGTAAGAGGTGATCTAAGGTACGAGTATTTATATTGTACAAGCATTGTGTAAAGTGTATAATAGTGTACCACCTAAAGAAAGGTAATGTGATGTTTACTGGTATTTGTTATGTTAAGAGTTAAAGCGATGTTCTAGGTGAAAGAGAAGTATGATTTTGATAAGAGGTAAATAATACCTCTTATAGTGAGTTCTAATGTGTCTTGCTGCCAATTATATATCATTGTGTATGTCATTATGCCTTGGCAGTGTTGTCTTTGAGAAAGTCTTAGAAAGACGTGAGTTTAACCTTTTTTAAAAGTGAGGGTAAGCTTTTGAAAGTTTGATGTTATCTTTAAACATTTTTTTGTCTTAGTGAAATGGCTGTTGGTATATTTCCATTTTTGCAGCTTTCATTCTTATATGTCTGTGTTATCATATTACTCTGATCTTATAATCAGTGTGTTACAAAGTTTTGTGCTGGTGATTACTTAGCATTTTGTTAGTGGATACTTATTATTGAGATTTCAGAGAATATTTATATGGATTCCAGTCAATAATATTTTAGTGAACATTTGTGTTGAGTTTAATTAATCAGGTATATGTTTAAAACTTGAGTGATAGTTAATGGTTTGAATCTTACTTAACCAAATTGCTTTCTTAATAAATTAAAGTTTTGTGAATTAAACTTGATTAAGAAATTCTTAAATTTTACACTGTTGTCAGATAACAGTAAATCTTTTTGAGACTGCGAACTCTGCATATAACTTTTGAACTTAGAAATAAATTTGCTTGTTTAAAGTTTTAAAAACACAACGTTTCATTTTGACCACCAGTGATTAGAGAAATTAATGAATGTGTACAAGGTAAGTGATATATCTGTTTGTTCAACTGAGACTTATCTAGGTGAAATAGAATCAGGGAAACCGCTAATGTGTTTGTTGAAGTGATGCCCATTTTCCACTAGTCTGTTTATAACTTATTAATTGTTACCTCACCTATAACTTGATTTAGATACATTGATCTTCTCAAAAGATAAGTAAGTTTTATGGGATCACTGTACCTTTAGAGTATTCAGTCTTAATATATTTGTTAGGAGGTTTCAAGTGTCTGGTTGAAGTGAGGTAACTTTTGGTATTATTAATTTGTGTAATAACCAGGTGCTTGATCACTTTGTGACAATACATACATACATACATACATATATATATATATATATATATACATATATATATATATATATATATATATATATATATATATATATATATATATATATATATATATATATATATATATATATATATATATATATATATATATATATATATATATATATATATATATATATATATATATATATATATATATATATATAGTTTGAGACTACAGGACTGACAACCTTTAAAAAACCTAGTGAAAGACACTTAGTATACGTGAAATTACCAACTTCTAGTCTAATCAAACACAAATTCGTCAGAGCCAGTCCTTATAACAAAAATGTTCCAGCACTGAACAAAGACCCAGACACCTTTATTTTAAAAATTGCATTATCTTGCATAACAGTTAATATAAGCATATGAAGCACTGTGTTATGCCATAGAAGATGAACATTCAGACGTGAAAGCCTCTTTATCTCATAAATTAAATGAGACATTGGAGGGCTTATCCATCTCCAAGTAAATGCAAAGTTGAAACTAAATCCTAACTTGAGCATGCTTTTCTTTGGGAAAATGAATAATCCTTTGACAATGGGACACCTAATTTTCCTGAATTTAGGAATAATATCAATACTGAGGAAGTGTGAACATTGCACATTACTAAATGACCTCCCACAGAGCTCTTCTTCTATTTTGCTGTTATCCTTTTCAAAAGTAACAACAGCATGATATTGCAGCCCTAGTATCAAAAAAGCATAGGAGTAATTACATAAAAGAAGTCTTTTTATATGTAAACAAACAGACGAAAATTGTGCCATGACCAACAATGTTTTCAACTTGGCTGTAACAATCAACAGAGTGTAAGTAGGAAACATGGGTACCGTGGCGTGTGGAGGCTTATTATCTAACCTCATTGCCCTATATGAAATTTATTCATCTCGATAGACGACGGGAGGAGGCAAAACATCTCATTTCTATCCACATGACCAGAGACTAGCAACAGGTTCTGATCAAACAAAATCAAACCCCTGTTCATTTAAATGCAAACATCATACAAAATTGATCGTGTTTTGAGTAAAAGCTAGACTTAGTTTTATTTAGTACGCATTTTTCTGTTTATTTAAGTTGTTTTGAATGTCTACTTCCGTGAATAATTATATTTACTGTTTTTAAAAATGAACCATTATTTGATATCATTTAAAAGTTCAGGCTTTATACCACTTTTATCAATTTGGCAACATAATATAGGATAATTCCTTTTTGTCAATTGTAATTTTCCGTGGTTGCAAGGACGATGCAGCTGTGGTTCTTGTTGATGTTGTTATTCTCTCTATAGACTCTATTCTCGGGACACCCAAGGGATTGTATAAGCTTAGCATAAAAACTTTTTTCGTGTTTACTTGAGAAATTCCTTATTCAACAAATAAGTATCAAGGTAGCGTCGTGTCCTTTTTCTATTTTTTCCCGGACGGGTGTGACTTCTGCTAGCTCTGATTCAAAGTCTGCGTTCTTTTGCCAATATATTTTTCAACGTAAAGCAAATCTTTTGCTCAGTAAAGATTTTAATTATAAGATAACACAATGTATGTCACGATGGCTTATTCCATTAACTAGTATCTTTATTTTATCAGTTGTGTTATTTTTTCTTTTTAGCAATAAATATGCAGCTAAATTTTTACTGTTTTCATTAATAACCTGTTTTGTTGTTTTGTCCGTTAAACATAAGTCGAACCTGTTACGAGAATTTTGCATACCTACCAGGAAGGGAGGGAAACCAAGATTTACTTTGTTAGACAGAGTGAGAGTTGTTTGACTGGAGGTCCATTGGTATCCAAGAATAACGAAGGTGCTTGAAGAAAATAAATTAGAGTTATAGCCTGATTAGAGGGTCGATATACTGCTGATGAATGTTTTGGGTAAGCATATGAAGCTGCTTTCACAGTGGAGATTTTTTGCTACAGAGGGTTTATCGTTATATTAGTCATTGGGGGATGAAAGGGGCAATGTCTACGTCTGCTATTTGTTTTTCCTACGAAGTGAAATCCGTTTAAACAGTTTTATTAGCGAAGATTAACATGCCCGTATATCAAATTGTAGGTAAGTATGTATGTATGCACTTCCTTTTGTTTTTACTTAAACTATGGTTTATACACATGAATTTCATTTTACTGTTTTTATAGTAGTGCATACTGAAATCATTAAATTTTTTGCATTACTTAACTAACCCATTTTCTTTGGCAATGGTCAGTTTTTTATAGGTTCCAAGGACGCAACTTAGTTTCTAGGACCTTTTTAACGTGTTAACAAGGTGAGGCGCATATGGATGGGAGTTTTTGTTATTAGGTGGTTGATAATAAAACACACATGTACGCAAACCCACGCGTAAATACATACATAAAACTGTTTCAGGAGGAAACTGCTTGACCCATTTCTTTCTCCGACCTGACTTGTACTCACCTAAGTCAATGCTAAGGTCAATCTTCAACATTTTTAACGGAGCATTGTTCTCCTTCACCGCGATTTCGAACCTGGTAAGGAGAGTGTCTTCATCTTTAAACTGTTTGTCCCAAGTATGCCTCATAGTTCAGGAGTGTTAAGGAAGAGAAGGAGAAGAAGACCTAGTATGTGCTAGAATGGAAAAGAGGAAGAGACAAAAGAACACGATCTTGTTTGCAAGAGACATGTGGCCATTAGGGCTCCTTATCATTCAACAGTTAAATTATGAATATAGCAGTATTAAACATCCATAGAGACACTCTGCTGTATATATATATATATATATATATATATATATATATATATATATATATATATATATATATATAAATATATATATATATATATATATATATATATATATATATATATATATATATATATATATATATATATATATATATATATATATATGTATGTATATATATATATATATATATATATATATATATATATATATATATATATATATATATATATATATATATATATATATATATATATATATATATGTATGTATATATATATATATATATATATATATATATATATATATATATATATATATATATATATATATATATATATATGCGAGACATTCCCTTCAACAGCGAGGGTCTGTTAGCCTCTTAATGCACCTACGAAGAAGGTTCACCATCTTCAGGTCGGGCACGTTGCATGCGCCTCGCCGTCCACATGTTTCTTGCAAGCAAGATGGTGATCTATTGTC
>NC_089748.1:4007735-4050235 GCF_040412425.1 Macrobrachium rosenbergii | reverse complement strand
AACAAGTCTTGATAACTTGTTCAACACAAATAGTTCTATGATTGACTGTTTCTAAAGGGAAATATTGTATATTTTGGGGGGATGATTTTTTTGTGTTGTGATATCCAGGTTCCCCCGCTTCGCCTTGGTGACCAAATGTTGAAAGGATTAACTGCACCTGGTAACTCGACGCTGGACTCACTCTGTATTTGATACCGAATTTTGGTGAAAGGATTCTTAAAAAATTCTTCCTGTTGAATGGAAATAAGTTAATATAGAGGATTTTACGTCCTAAATAATTTTTCTATACGTCTTTAATTATGTCAAGAGAGAGAGAGAGAGAGAGAGAGAGAGAGAGAGAGAGAGAGAGAGAGAGAGAGAGTACAGTGTAATTGCCTTTGGTATGCTCATCTCAGACCTGGGATATCCTTAGAACTTCTCTCCCAGACTTTTCCTCTTGTTAATTGCCGAAGCATTATAACTCTTAATCCCGAATGAATTGTGCTATCAATAGGGGTGGTCACCATAGCGTTAGGAGAGAGAGAGAGAGAGAGAGAGAGAGAGAGAGAGAGCTGCGGTGAACAAATGCTGTCTAAAGCAGTTTTCGTCAAGTTGTTAAGCAACGCTCATTATCTAGCCAGCCTTGAGACTATTTAATCAGTTTGGACTGGGAAATCGAGGAAAATACGTTGAGAGAGAGAGAGAGAGATGCATATTATAGATAACTTCCATTGTGTATCTTTCGAGTTTGATAGCACCTTAATGTTAACTGTTGTTAATTCCCTACGTGGTCCTCCGCCTGTCTGTCCGTCTGTCTCTTTCTTTCAGTGTGACTAGAATCAACATTCAGTAATCATAAAAACATTATACTGTAGAACACAAAATAACAAAAGTGCTTCCATATATGAAAATGATTCAATCTTTTATCATTTTACCAAAAGTCTTTCATTAATACTACAACTCTGTTCCAGATTCAGTAGTTGGATTGGACTCATTTTAGTTTCGGCTCATTCAGTAAATTCATGCATTGTCATTAGATATGAATGGAACAATGCAACTGTTCTTGCTTCTCGTCCCCTTGCCCATATCTTGGAAGTTTGGAATAATGGTCGTTATTTCAGGTGTGATATTGCCCCTGGCAAGCTTTTTCGCAAATTTTCAAGGCGTCATTGTATTCTCACATTACAATTATGTATATAGCTCAATGGTCAAAGATCATTTGCCAAAAAATACGGCAGTTCGAACGTGAAAATAAAAGAATATCACGGTGCACGTGACATACACACACACGCACACACACATACACACACATATATGTATATCTATATCTATATCTATATCTATATCTATATCTATATATATATATATATATATATATATATATATATATATATATATCACACATTACCACAGGTGAAAAATAAGAAACGGGGTGTAGGTCCTGACCGGTTTCGACTTTATTTCCAAGCCATTGACGAAGGACTGATACAGAGTGTGAGAAGTCACAAATATATATACTACAAGAACAGTACTAACGAACATACACAACCGTTAGAGGCTCCATATGCCCACTCTGGCCGGTGTCGAGGTAGGAGTGGCCTTAAAAACTCATTTGGCTAAAAATCACAATAGACTCTCAGGGGACATTGCTGATAAACAGACCATACCCCACCTCAGATCCACACCTGACAGGTGTCATGGAGGCGGAGTTTGGTAATGTGTGATAAATGAATCACGTACAAAAAGTGATAATAATCATATATATATATATATATATATATATATATATATATATATATATATATATATATATATATATATATATATATATATATGTAAATGTATGTATGCATGTGTGTCGTATGTTCAGCATAATGCTGGTTGGAATGCATTTCAGCCAAACTTGGTATATATATGACTTACTATCTGGAAAAGAACACTGTGGGGGTGAGACATCACTGGCACCAAAGGGTGTGTGTGTGTGGGAAGTGGGGTGACATGTTAAAATAACTGAAAATGACAGATATTAGTGCCTAATTCATAGTTTTTGAGGTTGCTGAATGAACAGTGACACTTCCGATGCCCTGTAAGTTCAAGTTCAGTCCCACTAGGAAGGGGAGGGAGTGAGAAGGGATGAAAAATAAAATTTAAAAATGACTGATATTAGTGTCTAATCCATAGTTTTCGAGGTCACTGAGATGAATAGTGACACTCCCAGTGCCTTTCAAGTCCAAGTTCAGCTCCAGTAGGGATGGGGGGTGAGAAGGGGTGAAAAATGAAATGGCAAAAATGACAGATATTAGTGTCTAATCCATAGTTTTTGAGGTTGCTGAGATGAGTAGTGACACTTCCAATGCTTTTTAAGTCCAAGTTCAGCCCCATTAGGAAGGGGGGAGGAGCTGAGAAGGGGTGAAAAATAAAATGTCAAAAATGGCAGATATTAATGTCTAATCCATAGTTTTCAAGGTCACTGAGATGAATAGTGACACTCCCAATGCCCTGATAGGAAGAGGGGTGAGGAGGGATGAAAAATAAAATGTCAAAAATGACAGTTATTAGTGTTTAATCGATAGTTTTTGAGGTCGCTGAGACGAATAGTGACACTCCCAGTGCCTTTAAGTCCAAGTTCAGCCCCAATAGCAAGAGGGGTGAGGAGTGATGAAAAATAAAATGTCAAAAATGACAGATATTAGTGTTAATCCATAGTTTTTGAGGTTGCTGAGATGAACAGTGACACTCACAGTGCCCGTAAGTCCGAGTTCAGCCCCGATAGGAAGAGGGGTGAGGAGGGATGAAGAATGAAATGTAAAAAATGACAGATATTAGTGTTTAATCCACAGTTTTTAAGGTTGCTAAGATGAATAGTGACACTCCCAGTGGCTCTTAAGTCCAAGTTCAGCCCCAATAGGGATAGGGGGTGAGAAGGGGATGAAAAATAATATGTAAAAAATGACAGATATCAGTGCCTAATCCATAGTTTTTGAGGTCACTGTAATGAATAATGACACTCCTGATGCCCTTTAAGTCCAAGTTCAGCACCGATAGAAATTTGGAGTCAGAAGAAGTGAAATATAAAATGTCAAAAATGCCGGTCAATGTAACTGAAACAACTATCTTAACAGGAAAGGGAGTTACAAGGAGTTACGAGGATCAGGATGTCTTAAAGACTTATTAGTCCATCTGAGGAGACATCTTTTGCTCACTTATCTCTAGGAGCAGGTTTTACTGTTCATTCACAGTGTGCTAATGATTTTGTCTGTCTTTCTTTTTAAACTCTTCCACACTGTTGCTGTTTACAACTTCTGGTGGCAGTTTATACCATGTATCACATATCTTGCGTGTGAAGAAGTTCCCACAATGAGATGTGTTGTATCTCTTCAGTTCTAGTTTCCATGTATTATTTCTCGTCTGGTTTTTGTTTAATGTGAAGGGGTTACTGTCTATTTTTGTTATGTCTTTAAGTATTTTGAATGTTTCTATTAGTTGTCCTCGCAATCGTCGTGTTTCTAAGCCATACATGTTCACGCTCTCTAGTCATCTTTGGAAACCTATTTGCCTGATGGATGGAATTAACTTTGAGAGAGAGAGAGAGAGAGAGAGAGAGAGAGAGAGAGAGAGAGAGAGAGAGAGAGAGAGACAGAGAGAGAGAGAGAGTTGAGAGAGAAAGTAGATGAAGTATTAGGGACTAGAAAGGAAAGGGAAAGAGAGAGAGAGAGAGAGAGAGAGAGAGAAGTGTGTATTAAGGAAGAGAGAGAGAGAGAGAGAGAGAGAGAGAGAGAGAGAGAGAGAGAGAGAGAGTTTATCGGTTGTCATTCAGAGATTTCCCAGGCAGCACCGGGTTGGTCAGCTGGTATATACTGTATCTATCCATCTATCTATCTCTCTATCTATTTATCTATCTATCTATCTATATATACATACATATATATAAATATACTAGCTGGGCAACCCAGTACTGCTCAGGAAAACTGAATGACAACCGATAAAATCTCTCTCTCTCTCTCTCTCTCTCTTTTCCAAGTCTCCTCATATATATATATATATATATATATATATATATATATATATATATATATATATATATATATATACACACACACATATATATACATATATAAGTATAAATATAAATAAATATATATATATATATATCCTTCAATGCCAAACATCACAAAGAACCTCTGTTAAATTCCCCGAATCATTCCTGCTGCTTCCTTTATCAGGCAGATCGTTCCAGGTGATCCCCATAGGCCATAGCGTTGCCGCTCTCTCAGAACCAACCATGTGGTGCCGGTGTAACAACTTGTCCTGAAATAATGTCAGGATTTAATTAAAAGACATGTCACTAATGCCAACGATCAGTCATCAGTGTTTTTTATCTATACATTTGTGATCCTTCGTATAGTTTCATTACAAATATGATTTTCCCCTTTAATACTTCGTATTTGCTGCAAGGATTTTATTTTCAGAAATCTAAAACGTCTAGTTATTATTATCACATACCAAACTTTGCTTCCTTTGACTTGAACTATGTTTAACTATTTTTGCATGTAGTATGTGTCCGCTTACTCCCCACGCTTTGCTAGGCATACCCATTGCCTGATTTGCCATTTTTGATTCTTTCAGTAAATTTATTTTCAAGAGATCAATCATTTCCAATAACTGTGCTCAGATACCTAAATGTGACGAATCAATGATCGGTTACTTCCTGCTTCCGCAAGATGCGTTCTCTCAAACTCCGATTTAGCTATGTACATTTTAAGATCAATAAGATTTGCCATTTACTTCAGTCTTTCCAATGATGTTTGTAAATCTTACACATTTCTGCATCATCAGTATTTTCCAGATACACATCATTATCACACTCAGTCCCGTCTCTCTTTTCTGCAACCACCCTACGCATAACAAAATCCATATATATTGAGTCGACATTGAGATACTGCCATTTTAATATACCCGTTCAAGTTTTTCTCTGCCAACACTATCAAGTGCTCTTCCAAAGTCTATGAATGCCATAAGATTTTAACGAAAATTTCAGCTAGAGGTACATATCCCAAAAATTAGCATTCAATTTTTACAAATCCTCACATTTCCCTTATTTGATCATTTCAGTTATTCCTATTCCCCAGTCTCGTGGCTTATTTTCAGTGCTCAGCATATCTTAAATGACTTATTTAATGCTCAAGCTGTCATAAATTGGGATGTTTTCAAAATTTCTGTTGTTTTTCAGTCATGGCTCGGTGCTTTCCAGTTTTTGAGACTTTGAAATATTTTAATTTCAAATAAGATGGTTCATTTATATCTGAGACCAGTTTTTCGGTGACGGAAAAAAAAAAAGAATCACCGTCCACAAATAACTTTACTCGTAATCTTTACAAAGTGCTTTCCCCACCATTTTATCTTCGTTTCTGACGTGATGACTTATCATTAAGATCTGGTGCTGGCATAGTTTTCCATTATTGCAATCTCCAATTACTAAAAAAAGAAAAACAATCACTTTGGTGCCAACACTTGTCCCCGTCTGAAATTTCCTTTCAGCTCCACCTCTCGATTTTCCATTATATATTACAGACTCTTATCGCGTCTCGCACAACCTTTTCCTCCACTCTTTCTGTTCTGATATTTCATTTTTCGTTAAATACACCAATCATCTCTCCATTAAAAATACTCAGGGTTGGCTGCTGTTTTCTCTCCCCTATGACACCTCTTTATATATACAGTATATATATATATATATATATATATATATATATATATATATATATATATATATATATATATATATATATATATATATATATATATATATATATGTGTGTGTGTGTGTGTGTGTGTGTGTGTGTGTGTGTGTGTGTGTTCGTGTGTGAACGGCCTAAAGATAAAATAATTCTCTTCGTGGTAACTGTAGTTTTTCTGTGTACAAACTAAAGGAATTGTTTACGCCTACTGCTTCTCATAAATTTCCAGGAACTCAAGAATATGCAAATTGGTCGATTGATTCCATACATGGATTAACTTGCTTATTGTCTCTTTAGACCTGACTTTTGAAATCTGCACGAAGCTATTCATCTGAAAAAAGCATATTTCAAGTTGCAGTTGTTGTGCTCTCAACAGCTTTAACTCTTTTGTTTAGATAGTCAAATGTACGTTGGGCTGGGCAAATGTTGAAATAGATTCGTTCTTCTCTAGTTCTTCATTGGACTAGTCGGTATAGTTCTCGGCTAGCACTTTGCTTGGCCCGCGTTCGAGTCCCCGGCCGGCAATGAAGAATTAGAGCAATTTATTTCTGGTGATAGAAATTCATTTCTCGATATAATAATTGTGGTTCGGATTCCACAATAAGCTGCAGGTCTCGTTTGTTAGGTAACCAATTGGTTCTTAGCCACGTAAAATAAGTCTAATCCTTCGGGTCAGCACTAGGAGAGCTGTTAATCAGCTCAGTGGTCTGGTTAAACTAAGGTATATACTTCGATCTGATTCTTGAGAGAAGAACTGACGCTCTGAAGTGAAGACCAAATCCTTGGCAGAGACAGGAAAACATCTACTTGTAAACCCTTGTACGACGCATCTCAGTGTTAACCAAAGATTTAAAACTAAAGGCTTAGCTTATTAGTTTTAAATAAATTTTGATTATTTAATATAGGACTACAATGGATCTGAAAAGAAATTCGGATTTAGGCTTTTGCCAATTATAATTAATCAAACATTGGCGTATCCATGCATACATAATGATGGAAACGATAATAAGAACATCAACCTTTTATAAAGAAAAATGCTTCTCAAAGTCAAAATGAAGGTGTTGTCTAATACTTTTTATTTTACGTAAATCTTGATTGTCATACTTGAAAGATGTAGAAAACGCAGGCGTATCTCTCGGCTTAGTTATTATTTGGCACAAAATTTATTTCTTTTTGTTTCCACTTTTTTACCAAAACATCGGGTAGCTCGAGGTAGATTATTTTCATTTCATTTTTTTTGCTTTCAGTCACTTATTAAAAACTTATTTTCTTCCTTTCCCTCCCATGTATTCATAAATCTTACTATTCGGTTTAAGATCATAGTCATACTTTATTGCATCTTCTTCTTCTTTTTCTTTTAACGTGCTTTTTCCCATTTTTGTATGGGGTAAGCACGATGCCGTCTTTTGATGTGTTTTTTTTATGTGGTTCTCTGCATCAGTGTCCTTTGATAGGATATTCTAAGGTAAATTCGCTCGGCTCACCCATACTCATCTTTAGCTGCTTTGTTTCCCTTGAAAATTCATTGTCCACTTATCATTAATTAATCTAAGTGAAGTATTATGACTAGTCTCAAACTGCAGTGAATATGAACGAAACGGTACATCGGTATCTATAAAGGAGTGTAAAGAAGAACTGAAAGACATATTGTGCCGCGCCATTCTTATCAGTGAATAATGTTACAGAAAGGAAAATTTCTACCTACAAAAAATCAAATTATAACTGGAATTTGCGTGGCTGTAAGTGTCACTTCCAATGCAGACCCCTCACAATCTGCGATATTTCTATCACTCTTTTTCTCAGCACTCTGTCACATTACCTATGTTGTTAGAAACTGGAGTTTCTGCATACTGAATGATCCTTTTAATCATTAACATATTATGTTTCGTATTTTATGTAATATTTACATCTGAGAAATGACAGCATGTGCTTATTTACCAACTCCTCACAAGTTTATTTTGCCCGGTTTCTTCTCGTAGCGCAAGCATTTCGGGGTTCTTGTAACAGGATCACCCTTTGTCCTTCACTTGTTGGATTACAGTACTTCAAAGGAACTACTGAGGAAAATATGTGGAAACTCGTGTTGATGTTAAGAACAGGGTGGGACTGGCGGATAGGGGATTAGGTAGGGGACATTCTTGGCATAGGAGAGGGAGGGTCAGCCAAATACTACGCCGCGTGACCTACCCTGTGACGTAACAGAGATACTACTCTCTCTCTCTCTCTCTCTCTCTCTCTCTCTCTCTCTCTTCAAATAAGATTGGAAAATACTGTTTAAATTATATGTATTGGAAATATATATATATATATATATATATATATATATATATATATATATATTTATATATATATATATATATATATATATATATATATATATATATATATATATATATATATATATATATATATATATATATATATATATATATATATATATATATATATATATATATATATATATATATATATATATATATATATATATATATATATATATATATATATATATATGTATATTGTTTGTGTGTGTAATGTGTGAATAGGCTGTATTGATGATACGTTTTCTATAAAGCAAATTACAAGGGGACATCAATCAACGACGTATCTTTCGACGGTTACATCGGCGTCCCAAACGAAAAATGATTATTACCGTCGAAACAAACTATCCAAATATATTATTTTAGAATCACAGGAAGGTCTAATTAAACTTTCCTTTTTATGACGCAATAGACTTGAAGGATTACATTTGCAGTTGGACTGCGGCCTCTCCTTCCTGGCAGAGGATACGTGGTGAATTATCTATTATACTGTAATTCGTACCGATCTAATGAGTTGCTACAAAAGAAATATTATTGAATTCAAAATAGATCTTAAAACATGTCTGATTTGATCTTTGTCTTCTTACTTTACCTTTCATTTACACACACACACAAAATATATATATATATATATATATATATATATATATATATATATATATATATATATATATATATATATATATATATATATATATAGTATTAACGATATATAAGTATTTAGATTTTGCAGTTTACTCTCTCTCTCTCTCTATTTATCCTCGTGTTGTTTTCTCCACCTACAGCGCTAAGGTTGTTTACATCGGTTGCGACAGAAGGGCGGGGTGAAGGGGGGATCCGTCTTATGATAGTGGAGGGGGGCCGGGGGAGGTACGACCAGTCGCAGAATCGCCTTTGCCAATTGGGTGAATCCTCGCAAATGGTATTCGAGTAATTCCAAGGACAGTGTTCTCTCTCTCTCTCTCTCTCTCTCTCTCTCTCTCTCTCTCTCTTTTCTACGTTGGATAAAGAGGCTGGAGACTTGGAGACATGGGGATTAAAAGTCAGCTGTTACAAGCTTGCTGAAATTGCGGACATGTTTTTGCCCTCTATTCCCCCGACCCCCTCCCCTTCATTTCCCTAAACGCCGCATATAGGCTGGCCGACGTCCTCCTGCTCGGAGAGGCCGAGATAAAAACAAACTATGAAGTCTGTTTATTCCTTTTGTGGAGCCGGAAACGAATGTTATATAAGCAATATTCTGAATGGTAAATAAATCAAACTCTGTTTCGAGTAAGCCCTTATTAATTACAATCAACCATACACACACGCACAAACAAGCACACACACACATGCACACTCCAATTCCAGAGAATATGAGAAACTAAAAGCCTCGATTCAGGTTCAAATTCTAACCATAGAAGTTACTTTTCTGACGCACTCTCTCCATTCTGGTTGGGTGAGTTTGTGAATATTACATAGTGACCTTGTGCGACGTTTTCACTCGAGGTTTGGTAAGCGTTTTTGAAATGAACAGGTTAGGGAATGATTGGCAACAAAACTGCTTTTAATGATGAACCTGGGTGTCTGTTTATTCCATATCGACAGCATTTGTACGTGCTTGCGTTTTGAGTTTGCCGGTGTTCAGCACTTGCTCTTCCGGGAAAGTTAATGAATGAAGTCTGAAGGAAACTGATCATAAAGATAATGTTCTAATAATGGTAACCGTTAGTGGACAAGAAGGAAATGACGCAAATGGATCGTTACTTGTAGTCTGTCTTAACTCAGCTCAGATGTTGCGAACAGGAGCAAAATTCTGCGCCACAGACCTCGCCCCTTTTGTATGTACAGTATACCAGTGCACTTGCACCTAAAGATTGAATGGGTGATCGTATAGATGACAGAGTGGTTCCGACGGAATGAGGAAGAGAAATATCTGTTTCTCTTTTAACAGCAAAGTTGTTGGAGTAGACAAACGATAATAACACAGAAAGTTATTCAAATCGTATTTCATCCTACCGTCACCCACAACATTCACTCTTAAATACCACTATAAACCAACTACTGCCATTCTTCCTTCTTTCTTATCACCATTTATGGTTGTTTCTGGGGTATTCCGTTCTGAAAACTAGAGAATTTTCTTCCTCTAGAACAGATAACTCAGAGAGGGTCAGTGATGTATGGCGGTACACGTGGTAGGTACATGTGCCAAGAGTGAATTTCTCTCTCTCTCTCTCTCTCTCTCTCTCTCTCTCTCTTAGGAAAATGTAAATGCTTGTTTTTCACAGTCTGGTGCCACAAGTCATTCTATTACTATACATTTATTTGTTTAAAGATCCTTCAGTGGAGACAAAGTTTTTGTACCACCAGAAGTCAAGGAACTTTTAAAATTAAGTTGTAAATAATACATGAAACTTTTGAGTAAACATATTTCTACAACTGATGTCCAAGTGTTTCTAAGAGTGAACAGTACAGGTAACACTTGACCCAGCACAGGAAAATATTACAACACCGATAAGATAAATTTGAACGGACCTAGAAAAATAAAGCATATAGACACTGTTGTACATAGAAAGAATCAGAAATAGACTCAGGTCGCAAAATTCAAACATTAACTTAGGTAAAACTGCACTGAAAGCAAATAAGCAATTCATATACTGACGCCTAGCAAGTAATTTCAAATGTCAAGGTAGTCAACGACAGATAAAAACGCATTAATGAGGCTTCTCATCTGGCTAAACTCATGACTGTGCACACACACACACACACACACACCCGCACACTCACGATCGCAAGAACACAGAACACACACACACACACACACACATATATATATATATATATATATATATATATATATATATATATATATATATATATATATATATATATATATATATATATATATATATATATATATATATATATATATATATATATATATATATATATATATATATATATATATATATATATATATATATATATATATATATATATACACACACACATATATATATATATATATATATATATATATATATATATATATATATATATATATATATATATATATATATGTGTGTGTGTGTGTGTGTGTAAAGATATGTGTATGTATATTACATTCTGGTTTGAATAGATCTTTTCATTACAAGAGGTTGGAAATATGAAAGATTTATCACGTAAACTTAGACGAGGGCAGAATACCCTATCCTACTGTTGTTGTCCTGCGGACTAGTTTTCCTTGGCACAGTTTCCGCCTTGAGATATACTAAGCATCGTTGTTGACAAATAGATCACTCAGCAAGGACTGCACACAGATACACACACACATTCACTCTGTTCTCGAGATGTTTTACTCTTGGGGAAATTTAGCAAAACACACTCTCTCTCTCTCTCGCAATCCGAAAGATTAACCACATTAAGAAGTTGAAGTCATTGGTATTTCTGTTTGTGTTCTACATTAAATTCTCTCTTTGAGTCGAAAGTTTAATAACTATTATTTCCAATTTCAGGTCATAGTGTAACGCAGTTTCCTATTTCCCATTGTTAGAAGTTATGTTTCAAAAATTTTCCACAGTTTTTTCCGCTTCTTTGTCTTGCTTCTGATGCATGACTTGTCAAGAGGCATGAATTACATATGCGTTACATTTGTGCCTCCGTACCTGTGTGGTGTAGATTTATACTGCATATTATACATGTGTACATGTATCATGGAACTGAGCTTAGTAATAATTTCTAACAAAAGAGTATCAGTTTTCATGCTTGTTTCAAGCTAATTTCATGCTTTGAAAGCTCTGACACTTACGCATTAGTATAGGACTTTTTTTAAAGGCTTTACGCAATTGATTTTGCAGTATTTTAGGTCACAATATTCACCTGATAAGCCTGGAGGCATAAGTTTGATTCACTGGAGAGATGCAGCGTTGTAGGAGCGTTCCGGTCCATCCCAGAGTGTTTTTGTTGACCTCAGCGGCGCTTTAGGTATCTGGTACTTATTCGGTTATAATGGGTCACTATCAGGCTGGAGAACAGCAGTGGACCAACCTCTTCCCAAAACAACAGATGAAATTTAGAAGGGTTGCAACCGCGAGATCCGCTCCCATTCCCCAAGGGGAAGAATCCACAGTACGTATATACCATATGTGTTTATGTATGCATAGTTTGATTATACTAGTGGAGAATTTCAAAGGCAGAGGCACAAATGTTTTAGAAAGTATCTAATTCTTATTGACATATTTTGAGAGCTGGTGCATTTGTTAGAAATACGACTGTGGAGTTATTAGATCTATTTAAACAATGCTGAGATGTTTGAGCAGGCTTAAAGCTTTTATTATTATTATTATTATTATTATTATTATTATTATTATTATTATTATTATTATTATTATTATTATTATTATTATCATAATTTTCTGCATGTTAGACTTGAAACAAACACCAAACCCCGTTATACTGACTATTTTTAATCCTTCTCTATTATTACTAAAGGTTCCACAATCATTAACTCTGTGATGATTTGTATTAGTGCATGAAGGAACTGTAGCCCAAGCTTCTGAGTGCATGTTTGTTTAATATCTTGTATTAGATCTGTAATTTTCTGCCTGCACTTGATTTTACTTACTTTGTCTGGATTTGCTTTCTCCAGTTTAGGCGGAAACTTGTGGCCCAGACATTATTATTTGGCTTGTTTCTTGGAAAGGTTCTTACCCTGTGAATAATAATAATAATAATAATAATAATAATAATAATAATAATAATAATAATAATAATAATAATAATAATATTATTATTATTATTATTATTATGATAAGGGATATAACTATCAGCTTATTCTTTTGTCCAAATTTAACACCTCCATGATATTTATATCTCCTAGCTAAAATCACTACAAAGATACTACTTTCATCAGTCATTAAAAATTTTCTACAGCTGTGAGTTGAGTGATTATCAGTGTCCTAAGTAAACACTTTTGTTTTTGAAAACTTAGTTACGCCTGTTGGTTTATCTTAGTCACTTGTTGTAGATATGAACTGTAACTGAGTGTCTTTGTAGTACCTAGATCAGCTGATTAAGAAGATCAGGATTTTCTGAGGTAAATGAAATGCTCCACGTACTTCACAACACATGAACACTATTCCATTTCATGCACACATTAACTAGAGTGCAAATTTCCTTTTCTAATCTTTTTAACTTAAGTGACTTGATCAGTAGGGCGTAAGATTTGCAATTGTAATGCTACCTTTTAAACCATCCTGTAGTTGAGTTAGGATCTTGAGGATTGAACGGTATGGTGAAAGTTCATATGTCCCCATTGATTGTTTTTTTTTTTTGTCCCCCTCCCCCTTCTGTCTGTCTGTCTGTTTGTCTCCCTCTCTGTAGCTTCGGATTATTTCCTTTTTTCTGCTTTCTTCATCTAAGAACACCAAATAAGTTACAGTTACCAGTCCCACTGGGCGTCGCATCAACAATTTAGTCAAATTTTAAAAGACAAAATAATACTTAGTTGTAAGATATGATAAATATTTTTATGGACGAAAGGAAGATCACATATGGAGAAAGTTAAAATTCTCAGGACAAAGGTGTTTCGAAAATATCTAAAAAACAGATAGGACAAATAGACACACGCACACACATACTTATACACACACACACACACACACATGAAAATATATTACACACACAGACACATTGATATATATATATATATATATATATATATATATATATATATATATATATATATATATAGTGTGTGTGTGTGTGTGTGAATAATGGAGAGAGAGAGAGAGAGAGAGAGGTTTAATTCAAAAGAAAGCTAGTGCTAGTTTTGAAGCAAAGAAGTACTTCGCAACCTAAAAAAGACGCTGAGATTTTGTTTTGTCCATTCATTCTTATGTCTCATTGTCTTACTAGCTTTCCCAGTCAAGGTCACAGTCAGATGCTCAATGGCGAGAAGAAAAATATGCGTCTAAACGAACCAAAGCAGGAATCCGTCAGGCCAGAATGGAATCTGAACCTTATGGAGGTCAATCATATGAGTGGTAAAGCCGGCAGAGGAAGCGTCTGGACTTCGGGACGAAGAAAACTGTTCTTTATTCCTTAAGTTTATACGGGTTAGTATCGTCTACTACCCTCGACTGGATGACGACGCTCTCACGGTAGTGATACTACGCATGTATTACATAAAAAGTCGTTACTAGAAGCTATTTTTAGAAGAAGGTTGTGGCTATGTGTGTTCGTGTGTTCTCGCTCTGTGTAAGGTCGTAAAAGCGTCCATAGACGGGCAGCAATGGGTGGTATGCGGAGGGTGTGTTTGTGCGTCTATTATTTACTTTTTATGTTTCTGTTCTATACGTAGGGAACATGATGGACAAATCTGCTTTGTTTTTGTTTGAAATACATAAGAATAATATTATTATCATGTATGTGTATATGGGTGAGTGTGAGACACAGAAAGAGCAAGGGAGATGGACTAACTTTGCAAGGATACCAACTACGAATGCAAGTACATTAGTCAGTGACCATTACCTAAGCATATACAAAGTGTATTTGAACCAAGTTAATATGTTCTCTAAGATTTATATCTTCGTTTTTATATTGCAATTTACGGTTTTTGGACGGACCTACGCCCACTCACGTGATCGACCTCGTGATATCTTCACCTGTATTTTCAGTCTCGGTAAACAGCCGTCTCCACGTTTTTATGTATGCTGGCTAAGCACTAGGCCATAAAGATACAATAATGGTGACAACTACCACAGCACTTCACCTTAGGCACAAACTTGCCTATTCATTGTGCGTTGTGTTATCGCGTGCAGAGGAGGTAACTTACCCCTAACAAGGGGGCTTAGGTTACCATTCGACCCCTGTGCAACCCCTTTTCCCTCGTCTGGTGTATCTGTTATAGCCCCACCTTTTCTCCCCCTTTTGTCCATTAGGTGAGCTCTCTCTCTCTCTCTCTCTCTCTCTCTCTCTCTATCTCTCTCTCTCTCTCCCCCTCCCTCCCTCTCTCTCTTTCAACATGTTATGCATTTGTTTGGCCAGTTCACGCCTGTTTTTGTAGACTATTTTAATTATGGTCGGGGCAGTTTATATCTTTATTCTTCTCATCATAGTTTTTCTTTATTTTTTAGTACTCCCATTCACTCATAGTATGTCGTTCTCGTTTATGTTTTTTATTTTTTGAAACTGAGTAGACTCTCCACTCTCCTTTTTCTGTTTCTTAGAAAGCACTGTGATAGTTAACCTGAAGCATATTCCATTCTACAGAAGAGAAGCGACCACAAGAGAGGTGAATGAGTTTCTAATTTCAAAAAAAGACTTCAAGGGAACAGAGTGCCATTTGCGAAAAGGAGAAATGGAGCGAAGGGAATAATAAAAACGACAGGTTTGCGTGATCTAGTTTCAGAATGAGGTTAAATGTAAAACCTTCCAATTGGAATATTTTTCAGCGAAGGAATATTGTTCCTTGAATATGTGGGGAAGGCAGGCGGGCATATATATGTATATATATATATATATATATATATATATATATATATATATATATATATATATATATATATATATATATATATAAGCTACAAATATCCAAGGGATACTTACTTGATTCTGGGCTGCAACGGATGAACGCAGAGAGTTCTTTACATTATCAAGAAATCTACTGTATTTATTACACATCTGACTCAATATTAGGGCAACGTCATAGACAAAGCAAGGGAAAATCTGTGGCGTAGGTCCTTCTTCATGCAAGGGAAAATTACATAAACTCAAGGACAGGTGATAATAAGGGCCTGCTAAATGAATGAGTCCTACACAAGATAAATATTCTACACCGATGGTGTCTTCATAACAGGAACATCGCAGTGTGGGATAGAAGGGGGACTGCACGTGATTCCACAGTCAAGGCCTATCTGCAATATTTGCAAGATGGTTACTTGCAAGAATAATAAGATGCTCAAAGGGAACTGAGGGAATGCACAGATGGTTCCAAATAACTCAGTTAAACACTAAATGCATAATTACGTTAACACTGAATGCTCCAACACAAATTACTGAAGGTGATCGCACAATAGAAAATAAATGAAAATCAGACAGAGAAATAACAGGAATCATGACTGACTAAGAAACCTTATTCCGATACATTACCTTTGTCAAGATGATGGTGTCCTCGTTCAATAGGGCGCTGGCAATGGAGGAGGGAATTAAAGTGCCACTGCAAAAGTATACTGGTTCAAACCTCGGGGTCAAACACGTGGAAGGTTTGAGGGTCAGACAAGGGTAAGGGCATCCGTCTTCAGTGGTGCTCTGTGCTTTTCTCTCTCTCGGTTGCCATTGCATCGTCTTTTGGCTCCTCCTTTGCCCACTGCTTGATGCCATCGAGGAAGGCATCTTCGAAGGTCACCTGGAAACAAGGCCTTAGGCAGTCATTTGAACAGAGAGAAGGGTTAGGCTGAACCATCTTGGGGAATGAAGGAAAGAATTTATGAAGGGGCAAATAGAAACCCATAGTTCTAGTAATTAAAACAACTGAAATGAATTTTACTTCTTTCTCTGCTACATTACAGATGTAAAAAGGGTAAGGTTGATGGGAAAGAAGCTTCCTTTCTTTGGAAGACTGCAAGGGAGCCAAAAGAGAACACTAGGCTGTAAACAAAATAAAGGTGAAAGTGAAGAACTTACCTTATTTTACCAATTTGATAAAAGAATAGAAGGTCGCCATGGGAATGAGTCAATGGTTACGTTACAATGAATTTATTTACACATGAAGCAATCAAATGAGGCTGGAACTGAGGATCCAGCAGGCAATCAACTCCATGAAAATGAAAATTACGGTGACGTGGATGGCACATCTCAAATTGGAAAGTGTGATAAGGCTTGTAATAATTTCTCTAATTGGCTTTGTGGGCAACTGGGGAAATGCTATCCAGACTTCCTTGGTTTCAGAGATGGCAGTATTCTTTAAGGATTTGATTCACAAGGTGGGGGGTTTGACTGAGCAGAGTGTGGTTGAACTCCTGGAAAAGAAGCCAGGGTTAGCGATCTAGCACAAATAATTTCTCTCCCATGAACCTATGCACTATGGAGGAATTGATCACTTGAGTTACTTAAATTAACTAGTCCATAATTTACACTATGGAGGGAATAATTGAGTACTGATCACTGCATTGAATTAGATTGATTTCAAAGCAAGTCATGAGGCAATTCACGGGCTGCTTGGTGTGTAGGTTGGCTTAACAAAGAGGCTGCGTTTTAGGAGAATGAAAATTGAGATTTGGAGAAATGAAAAAAAGAATTTCACGGAGAGAAAGGAGCTGGCTTATTGACTAATTGCGGTCGACGTACCTGGTGCCTGCAGATGTTTTGCACTTAACATGTAAGGGCTTTGCCGATCAACGTGATTAGTCTTCACCAGTGAGAGATGGAAAGACGCCCATCTGCACAGGTTGCTGGTTGTGCACGGAGTGCGTGGGTGTGAGAATCCAGGGCGCTCCTTCCAGATTGTTTTGCTTTGGAGTGTAGGCCTCGCTTGATCTGCAAAAATCATACAGCCAGCAAAAGAGTGGAGAAAATTGGGTCTTATGATTAAGTACTTAGAGGTTAAGTTCCTATCTACCTCACAGCCAGGATTTACCTATAACACTATTAAGGGGCATCAGCTACTAGACGTGATGTGGGGGTCAAAAGGGGTTGCTGTTGTACTCACTTCCATTCAGGTGTGGAGAGGGATGCATTCTTAGTTCAGAACAAGTGCTAACCCTACCTTTCCTGCCATGTTGGCTGGCCTAACATTCAAATGAGAAGTGCTTTTAATTAGAAATTAAAATTAATTTTGGCTGGCTAGGGGTGAGGAATGGAAATACTTGGATATATATATATATATATATATATATATATATATATATATATATATATATATATATATATATATATATATATATATATATATATATATAAGCATATCCTTGTACATTTCTCCACACTTCTTAACTTCTCCATTTTTTACACTCTCCATTCTATGCACGTAATTCTTTCATTCACATTAACGGCCCATCACTTCCATTTCAGAATATCGTTGGTACAGTAATCCCTTTTACATTCTCATCCTGTCTTCCATAGATACCAAAGTCACTTCTGCATATTTCCATCTCTAGCTAAGATTCATATTTTTTTCATTAAATTAACCTCTTAGATACACCTGTTGAAGTCCACTGACACTGTGTAGTCAATATTGCTCCTCGATTGTTGAAGACACAACTTCGCGTACTCGAGAGAGAGAGAGAGAGAGTTGGTTCTGCAAACAGCATCATCTGCTATTATACTATGATAACATCAATGGCGTCCGAGCCAGGCCACAAGACCTGAAGGGTAAATCTTATAACTGTGTCGTTAGGTTATGTGGCCAACAGATCTGAATATTTTTGCCAAGTTATTTTCTATTCAACATCAACAGGCGATATGATTATAGTGTATTGAGAGTGCCAGTCCTTATAAGGCACAGTATTGTGGGTTTTTAATAGGTTCAACCATAATCATTTTACTAATTATTTTATCAGGATATGGTGTGCCTCAGCAGTGAATGCATTTCCACAAGAACAACACACACACACATTCATAAACTGTGCTAAGCATAATGCCCGTGAATAAATCTGAGCAATCATTTAAAGGACAAAAATGAGTTCTTGTTTAAGGTAGGAAATGTAGAAATACAAATTAAAAAGCAGATTCTTAGAGTAAAAGATGCGAAAAGAAAAATGCTGGATACGGGGAATACAATCCTATATCGATGGAGTGAGTATTCTGAAGTATGCTTAAATGTGGATGCAAGAAAAGAGGCAGATACGAATGTTGTAAGGTAGAAGAGTTGAACATAAATTTGAAAATGGCTGTGGATGTGACTTTTGAGAAAGTAAGCTGAACACTTGAGAGAATGAAGAATGAGCAGGCACCGAGAATCAATAAAATTCCAATTGATGTGGACAATCACAGAGATAATGTGTTTTTCAGTGGCAAGATAATTTGTTTACGGTATGGGTGAGTGAGGAAAAGGCTCCAAAGGAATAATGGGTGAGAGGAGTAAATTTATTTTTGTATAAGGAAGGGGTAATGAAGGTGACTGAAGGATAAAAGGGGACACCATTCCTGCCATACCTGAAACGTGTTTGTTAAGATTATTATCGAGGAAGTAGGACTGATATCAGATAAATTAATAGAAGAAAGAGAAAGACTGGGAGAGATATGTAGAAGAGGTATTTGTTAGGAAACAGTTGTGTGAGAGGTCTCAGAATAAATAGAAACGTTTTATGGGGCATACAAGGACCTAGAAAAAGCACATAATATAGATATTGATGCAACGTTGAAAATGTTGGATAGGTATTTTGTAGAAGGAATTTGTTTTGGCTGATTTAAGAGTTTTTTACAATGAGAGCAAAGCACATCTTTCAATATGTTGATGGGAGAGTGACTGGGTGGATTCATAGATGAATTTGAAGCATACTTAAGTTTTATCTCCTTTCTTGCATAATATCGGTACGGATAGGGTGATGTAAAATATCAGATAAAAGACAAGAAACGTCGGTGTCCAGTTACAGGATAAGAAAACCGGTCATAAATGGGGTATTGGAGTAGCTCGTGTTTATAAGTAATAATGCTGGCTGGTGACAGTGAAGTGCAGATACAGAGTATGGTGAAGGTTTGAAAGTGAATTTTAAGAGAAGGGAATTTAAAGTGGTTTGCAACAAGAGTGAGTAACTAGGGAAATGGAGGAAGGATTGATGATATCTTTAGTGGAAGAATGGAAGGGGTTTACTTGTATTGTCATGAGGAAGTAATTGTAAAGAATGTTAACTGGGTGAGAGAAGAGATGTCACACAATGCAAAAACAATAAAGACAGGCCAAGAAGAGTGGTGTTCATGGAAATCAAAGCCACACCAGATTTGTAGATGATGAACGTGAGTGAAACAGAAAAATTATGACGTTGTTGAGAGGATTTCTGTTTGCATTATATGTGAAGTTAAGAGAACTGAAGGGAATAGGAATATGGACACACGAAGAACTGGATAAAATGGATACCGTTGGTGCAAAGATGAGTTAGGTTATTTTGAGATGGCTTGTTTATAGGGAGAAAATAAGTATATAAGGAAACAGAAAGTACTGAATAGCTGAAGTGGAAGAGGTAAGGTACTGAGGCGTAAGAACATTAATATGCAACTTAGGAGAGAGAGTGCAACCAAGAGCGAGGTAATAGCAGTGGGCATTTAAGCAAGTTCACTGAACGGCTGGTGAGCCTCCTGTGTAGAAATATGAACCAGCTTATGCTGTGCAAACTTTCTGCACTTCTGGTTCATATTTGGACAAGAAGTTAAATGACAATAACTGTTGGAGACACTTCAAGTCTAATTTGTGTCTGTCTATTTACTATTTATGTATCTTTCAATCTCTAGTGATATATATATATATATATATATATATATATACATATGTATGTGATATATATATATATATATATATATATATATATATATATATATATATATATATATATATATATATATATATATACATATATGTATGTATATATATATATATATATATATATATATATATATATATATATATATATATATATATATATATATATATATATATATATATATATATATATATATATATATATATATATATATATATATATATATATATATATATATATATATATATATATATATATATATATATATATATATATATATATATATATATATATATATATATATATATATATATATACATACATACATATGTATATATATATATATATATATATATATATATATATATATATATATATATATATATATATATATATATATATATATATATATATATATATATATATATATATATATATATATATATATATATATATATATATATATATATATATATATATATATATATATATATATATATATATATATATATATATATATATATATATATATATATATATATATATATATATATATATATATATATATATATATATATATATATATATATATATATATATATATATATATATATATATATATATATATATATATATATATATATATATATATATATATATATATATATATATATATATATATATATATATATACATACTGTCAGACCTTCTCTGTGTCCAGCAAGGCAAGGGAAGAACCAAAAGAGAAAGTTAGCTCCCCCCTTCATTCTGAACCCTCCACGTGGGTTGACTGACCCCATGCTGTCGTCATTATAGAAAACGTGACGAAAATTGACCTTTGCGCCACGTATGTGGAATGCCAGATTAATCCCCGAAGGTCATTTATAGATGCTGCAAGAAAAATCGAGAGACAATGCTCAGAACACAATCCGAGGACTGGTGTCCTTACCGTTCCTGTCCTTCTGAACCACATGTTTGACCCTGGGGCTCGAACCAGTATACTTTGTAGTGGCATTATTATAATTCCCTCCTCCATCGCCAACTCCTAATCGGACGAGGACACCCTCATCTTGACGAAGGTAATATGCAGGAATAAGGTTTTAGTCAGTCATGATTCCTCTTATTTCTCTGTCTAATATTTCATTTATTTTTCCATTGTGCGATCACCTTCAGTAATTTGCGTTGGAGCATTCAGTATCAATGTAATTATGCATTAGTGTTGAACTGAGTTATTTGACACCATCTGTGCATTCCTCAGTTTCCCTTTGAGCATCTTATTATTATTGCAAGTAACTGTCTTGCATATACTGCAGATAGACCTTGGCTGTGGAATCTCTCGGCCCCATCCATGTTCAGTCCCTCTTCTATCCCCCACTGCGATGTTCCAGTTATGAAGACATCGTCAGAGTAGAATATTTATTCTGTATAGGATTCATTATTTTAGCAGGTCCTTGTTATCACCTGCCCAGTAATTCGTCATTCTTCTGATCTGTGTTTGTTATGTAAATATAATTAGTTAAGAGACCCCTTGAGTTATGTAATTTTCCCTCACATAAACAAGGCATTAAGCCACAGAGTTCCCTTGTTTTGTCTACGCACTGTCCGAATATTGAGTCAGATGTGTAATAAATGAAAGGAACTCCCAGCGTTCATCTGTTGCTGCTGCCCAGAATCAAGTAAGTATCCTGACATTCGTTGTAATATATATATATATATATATATATATATATATATATATATATATATATATATATATATATATATATGTGTGTGTGTGTATATATATATACAAATGTACCATACGAAAAAAAGACACACTGGTCATAAATCGTGACCGGTTTCGCCTTAGTTTTCTAATATATCTTCAAGAAGACTAATGAAGGATATTTTGAAGATATCCTAGAAATCTAAACATGCAACCGACCAGAATGGTACCGCGTTCTTTTTTCCACCTATGGTACATCTGCATTTATATATATATATATATATATATATATATATATATATATATATATATATATATATATATATATATATATATATATATATTATATATATATATATATATATATATATATATATATATATATATATATATATATATATATATATATATATATATATATATATATATATATATATATATATATATATATATATATATATATATGACTTTTTATCACACACCGTGATTCATATACAAGCAGTAAGCTACAAACGTCCTTTAATATCCAATTCGCTCTACTCGAAATAATATATTTCATATATGTTACCAAAGGGGAATTTTTTAGTTGATGATAAGTTCGTCGTCCCGTGGGCTCGAACCAACGAAGGACAAGAACTCAGGACTACAGTGGACGCCTTTACCCACACGGCCAGCATCGAGCCCACGGGACGACGAACTTATTATCAACTAAAAATTCCCCTTCGTAACATATATGAAAAATATATTATTCACGAGGTAGAGCGAATTGATATTAAAGGACGTTTGTAGCTTACTGCTTATATATATATATATATATATATATATATATATATATATATATATATATATATATATATATATATATATATGTATAAAGTGAATGTGTGTTTGTCCGCTATATAAATCTGAACTGCTTGACAGACTCAGACAAAATTTGGCATGCAGTCCTTATGTGACCCCAGGAAGGTAATAACTAAAATTCAAACCCCTACCCCCAGGACGGACATCAGACACAGACAAACTGAATTAAATTTCGTTTTTACCAATTCCGTTAGGTCATGTTTCGCCTGAGCTCTCCAGGCTTTCTTCCAAGCGCTGTCAGACATATGATTAACCTGCAACATTGAATCCCCTACAACAAATTTTTTATTAGAATTTACTTGAATTTTAATTATAATTTATGATAATTATTAATATAATTGTTACTTACTCGATAAAATCAACATTGAAAACCTATATCGTTAATGTCTGTAAGTAGAGATCCGCTTTCTGTAGTAACTGCAACCCAGAGAGCCTTCCCTATCTGCACATGCGTAGTAGCTGCTGGCTAATCCTGACATGCAAAATATATGATATTTCCTTATTTTGTTTGTCCAGAGGAGAATTTCCTCCTCATTAATTCGTTTATTTCTTCTTCGTTTTTACCTTTGGAATTCATTATAGTGACTCCTTTGTGATGCTACGGTGATGTATTTTGTGATTTAGTCAGTTTAAATGAGGTCTGGAATTAATTTACGGGCAGTTTGGCAACACCACCACCATGTACTAAAACACTTTCCAGCCTTCAAACCACCTCCACCAAATTCCTCCCCCTTTCTCTCTCTCTCTCTCTCTCTCTCTCTCTCTCTCTCTCTCTCTATATATATATATATATATATATATATATATATATATATATATATATATATATATATATATATATATATATATATATATATATATATATATATATATATATATATATATATATATATATATATTTGCCATTGCAAGTCAATCATTCTCTTTCTCTCTTTCTCACCATTTTAATTGGATAAATGTCTGGATATATATATATATATATATATATATATATATATATATATATATATATATATATATATATATATATATATATATATATATATATATATATATTGTTATAGACCCCTGTTGGGTTTAACAGATTCTACCCTGCAGTCTCCATGGTTGGAGAATGTTCTTGTATCTCGCCACCAGTTGGCGCTATAATCAAATCATGTTGTGTAGTTTCCTTTTCTGGACTCTTTCATCCTTTGCTACTCCGACTGAGTTTACATCGTTGCTACTTCTCGCTGAGATAAAATACATGGGGTGCACTCAGACCCCAATGTAGCAGAATCGTAGTGTGTCAACAAATCTGTTACTTTTACAGATACCGTAAGTAAAATTTACTTTTTCTATTTATATATACATATACATATACATACATACATACACACACACACATATACATATATATATATATATATATATATATATATATATATATATATATATATATATATATATATATATATATATATATATATATATATATATATATATATATATATATATATTGTTATGGGCCCACGCCCATCAAACATACACAAGTCTCTTAAAATACAAATAAAGTCACTAATGACCAAGTCTACAATAGGTGGAATGGCCGCAACAGAGTGTACAGAGATGGAATCAAGGAGGATAAAAAAAAACTGAGAATAAAACCTTCATATTTAATACAAAATTTTAAAAAGAAATGACCACTGAGCCTCTTACAAAATACATTAAATAAACACAAAAATCAACCACACACTGAAAACATCGAATAACAAACACACTTACACCAAATCAAGATAGACTATGCAATTACACTTTAAAGAGAGGGCCCTGAAAGTAATAGAATGTCGAAAAGTCAGAATAACCTAACTTATTACACATTAAATATTTATCACTAACAAAAAATAAATTGCTTCCCTTAAGTGAGCTCGCAGACTGAAGAATGAATCACTTTAATGTCGCAAGACAATCAATGGACATGGTGGTCCGACAGGTAATCACACCTTACCAGTTGGCAGAGAGGTCCCCTTGGCAAAATAACTGAACCAACGGCGCAGACTGAAGAATAATCAAACTCTCAAAGGAGGACAGCAGCAGCAACTGAAGAAAGGCAGATCTCGTAATCCACTGACAATCCCAAAATAAGTCAAGCTCTCACAATGTTAAAGGTCCAGAAACGACTGACTCACACCTGGCGAGACAGCGCCGAATACAGCTCCGGATGAGAAGCCAACACCACAGGTGAAAATAAAACAAGCTCATTGTAATTAAAACTATACATACTGACAATATATATATATATATATATATATATATATATATATATATATATATATATATATATATATATATATATATATATATATATATAACAGATGCAGAAATCTACACAGGTAAAGATTCTACATCTGATAATTTACTAGTCGCTGAATATTATTGTGAAAAACTTACTTGTTCATTTTATGGGACCAACAGGAACTTAACTATTGAGAATTGGTTCACATCAGTTCAAACAGCAAAAGCTCTTTTGAATATACAGATCTCTGTTGTAGGAACTATGAGGAAAAATAAAAGGGAAGTACCACCAGCCTTCTTGGAGACAAAAGGAAGAGACAGTAATACTGCTATGTATGCATTTAGTGAAAACCTTACTCTTCTTTCATACTGCCCACCTAAAGAGAGAAAGAAAATCGTCCTAATGCTAAGCACTATGCATGAGAAAGGGATGATACCATTTCAGTTATGTTACCAGAGATTATAAGCTTCTTTAACTTCATCAAGGTTGGTGTTGACAGCTTTGACCAGCTATATCATACATACACATGAGCTCGTAAAACATGTCGTTGGCCATTATGTTCATTCTATAACTTGAATATGATTGGAGTAAATTCCATGGTTCTATTGAATGGTTCCTCATCAATGGAGAAGGAAACTTTCAAGTACAGAAGGACATATCTCAAAAAGCTTTCCTTATGGCCTGTCCACACTAGCGGGCATGCCCGTCGGGCACTTCCAGCTGGTTATACTTTCTCTCGCTTCTGAAGCAGTGTTACCGGACAATCACATCGTTCTGGCTCCTTACTCGGTCGGTCAGTATAATGGAACGAGTTATGGGAACAGTGTTTGCCCATCGGGCAGTGCCCGCTAGTGTGGACAGGGCTTTAGATTTGATAAAACTGCATGTGATGAGTCGTGCTGCAATTCCTACTTTACCTAATCAACTCCATGATACCATAAGACATGTTTTGATGATAAACACGCTAGAAAAAGAAGCAGAAAAACACGAATCATGTAGTGGAAGGTGCACTTTTTGTCCCAGGTGCAAAGACCGAAAATCTCGAGTAAAGTGCGTACAGTGCAAAAAGTTAATTTGCCTGGACCATTAAATGAAAAAGTGTCCAGATTGTTCTGAATAATGTTAGATTTTCCTGTTTTGAGTTTTTTCCACAAAAATTCATGCAATTCTTTTGTTTGGTATAAGTAATAGTAAATAAAAACAATTCATTGATTTATTATGTATATTATTATCGCAGTGTACACCTATGCCCAAGATAGCATTCACGCTAAGAAAAATAAGGACAGAGAAGCTGGCAGCAACTGAGGCAGGCAAAGAGGAAGGAACTAAGCAATACCAACAGAGGACTTAGGATTAATTTGTTATTCACAAACTCTACCAATTGTTTACATTTTTACAAAAATGAATCACAACTTTAAATAAAAATTAAGTTCATCAAAGGAGTCATTACATAAGATACATGATCATTTATACTCATAAATAATATCTGGGTCAACAGATAAAGCAAAAGCAACACGTCCAAAATAGTTACAATATGTAAAACAGCATTTCTGAGTCAACCTTAAACACCATAAATCATCATACATTACACGATAGGAAATAATTTTCAACGAGAGTACAAGTACTTTACATGACAAAACAATTCAAAGGAGATGAGGGAAAATTATTCTGTGGCCTTCATAGTTTTCCCGGTCAGCGCCGGGTTTGTCAGCTAGTATATATAACCGTCCATATATCTCGAAGCTTTTGAACTAATTTATCATTTTGCATAACAGTGGAGAGATTGCTATGAATTTGCTGTTTTATTTCGAAAATGCGACAAGGAAAATATCCATATACAGTATATACAGTATATATATATATATATATATATATATATATATATATATATATATATATATATATATATATATATATATATATATATATATATATGAGATAGAGACAATGAAATGAAGAGCATATGGAGAAAAAGGGTAACGTGTTATCATGGTAAACATTTGGAACTTGTTTGTCGCCAGTTCGTAATCCTGATTATTCCATCTCTGACTGTAGAGCATGGCCTTTGATGAAATCTAAGATTGAAATAAAAGTTGTTTTTTGGTGTGCAGATATGTTGTATTAATAATGGATAAAAACAGACTTAGATAACATAATACATATAATGTTAACCCTGGAAATCAATATATGAATTCATGAGGCATATATGGGAGGACAGTGAGAGTCTCTTTGCGGGCTTAGAATAATAAAATACTTAGGTTACCGTCCCCTACACACCATTAGCTAATACTGGCTAATCGTTCCTTTCTGTTGTATATATATGCTTTTTATCCATTAGTTACGCCCTTTCAATAGGTCTGGACTACCGGCACTAACCTGTCCCACTAATATCCAAAGATATGTTTTCACTACCGCCGAGCCTCTCTCTGCTGCGTTCTTCGGACGGAGGCCTCACACTCAAGATTGTTTTTCTCTAGTTTTGGGATGGACGATTTCCCACCAGACTGGGAGGTAATGCTTCCGAGAGGAATATAAAACTGACATATCTGTTTTATTCACCTAACGATGCGGACAGAATGTAGGAAAACAATTATCCTTTTATTTCGCTTCTGTAAAGAAATAATAATAACAAAGTATCGGTAACAAAATATTCTGGTATAATTCCAAATTAGAATGCCAACAAGGAAAAACGGTTAATAGAAGCTTGAAGATATTGCGAGCGAAGAGAATGCTGGAGTAACGTTAGATTATGATACATAAAAGTTTTTCTGCGCAATGCGGGAGACGATTGCTAGATTCCGGGTAGCGGACAAAACTAAAAATCTGGAAAAATCAGATATTCCGAAATGGGATACTGGTATTGTAGAAATAAAATGGAATATATAACTATATCGTTGCTCTACTGATCATTTTTGGGCATATACCAAGATCATCGGCAGTAAAGGAGTCAAAACGAAAAACTGGTTTTCGTATTTGTAAAGGTAACAACTGTCAGCAAGCGTTGAGTGAATGTGACGTGATTTTACTTTTCTTCCACAAAATCTTTTTATTTTCAACAGGGATTCTGGGGGAAGAAGTAACTTGAAGCACCTGTCGCACATGATAAATAAACTTCTGGAGGTGCTTGTGCGGCTGCTCATCAGTGCAGCAGAAAACTTCAACGATGGCATCACAGGAATTAAGCATTTGTTTGTTAGCCTTGATTTTCCTCCAGTGGTGCCAATTGCATTTTCTGTCCCGACTTTTACTGAGTGTATATCATATCTTTATTTGTTTTGAAAATAGCAATTGGTCCTCTACTGCTCTCTGATTTATACTTGTCGAGTTAACTAACGTTCTCTCTCCCTCGCTCTGATGAAGACGTTTAATCGTTATTTACTATATAAAGAACAAATATTCTTTCTCTCTCCCTCTCTCTCTCTGTCTCTCTCTCTTCACCTAAAATGTTCAGGATCCCTAAGGCTGAAAGATAAATGTGGTATGAAGCTTCAGGGTAATAAGTGCCATGCAAGTGACAACAAACGAAATCTGTTGAATAAATTTAAGTCAAACTATGCAAAAGACTACTAGAAAACAAGAGAGCGTCTGCACTCCCTGGGCACGAACTTCGGCCGTTACTTCTCACGTAAGATTGAAAGCACACTGCTAGATGAAGTGGGTAACTTCTTCATCAACGCTTATGCAATCTCAGAACGAATACGGACCCGATGAGGCAGACGATCGAAGTCTTCGTATAGCCAAAACAAGAAACAACAAAAATGTAGGTGAAGGAATAAAAAATTAGTTCCTAGCCTTAAAGGTTATAGACCGCTTTTTGTCTTCTTCTTTTAACGTGCCTTTTTCCCATTTGTATGGGGTAAGCACGATGCCTTCTTTTTGAAGGACTTTTGATTTGGCTTTGGGGTAGACTTTGTAGTCTCGATCGGCTGCCCTGCCTGACATCGCTTAGACCCCGGTAGCGTGTACATGTATTGTACCAGTCACCAGCGCCTTTTCTCCCAGCAGCGAGGAGACGTTGCACGGTTAGGTCGACAATCGAGACGTTTGAGGTGTCTGTTGTTTTTAGAAGATGTTGTAGTGGCTTTGTTTGTGTGTATTAGTCTGTAACACCCATTTGCTTTTAAGCAAACCTATCCATTGATTCATACATAATCTCGGGGTGTCTACACGGACAGCAAAGTGTCCGCCTCTCTAACTGGTCAGCTGCGGATTTGAACCCGCACCACAGGCCTCTAAGAAGTCCAAGGCTACTGTTCTAACCGACTTGGCCATCGAGGCTCTTACAGACCGCTTTTTGTAAGACTGATTAATAGAGTATTCAAGGAAAACGGAAATGAGAATTTGTAACACAAGTGTTAATGATATGCACAGTAGTAAATGTGAGCAGGAGTGCTTAATGGAATCTTTATAACTTGTAAAATGACGAGTATAGATGCCTATAAAAAAAAGGATCTTTATCGTTACTTTTGTTCATCCGACAGAAAATTTTATGACAGTTATACTAAGGGTAATTTCCACTTTATTAGTACTTTTTGAAGACGCTGAAAACCAAATGGCTGTTAACGAAAAATTCTAGGGAAGTATAAAAGTAAAATTGAAAGGGAAAAACAGCAGAATATGTTGACACATTGACAGGATAAGATTTATACGCTATCGTAGATGCGAAATTTATAGTCAGTATGCATGCAATGGGTACAAAAGTTTGTAGGTAATAAAAACTCATTCTACTAATAAACAAAAGATTGCTCGCCCTCTCTTTCTACATCCCAAGTTATACAGTTTTACTTAGTTTAACATTAATGTTTCCTGTCATTCATGTTGTTATTTCATTACAAGGAGAACTGCCCCCTCCCCTAACCCAATGCTTAACTGACAGGAGCCTATATGGGCAAGGGACGTTTAAGAAGAGAAATGACCATAAGCCTAAATGAGACTGAACATTATTTCTTTGCGGCGGAGAGAGAGAAACGCCCAACAAAGAGGTAAGCTATAACGTAACCGCTAATTGTTACGTGAGAGGCGTCCGCAGAATGCAGAGATGCATGTTTTGTCCTAACAGGGGAGTCTTGGAAAAAAATAATTAAAAGAGAAGCCCATTTGGGGGCAGGAATGGACACGACTGCCTTGTCGCTATAGATTTCGTACTTATGCTTACCGTTTTAATAATATTTTCAAACAATTATTTTTGGGATAATTAAAGGAAAATGAATTAGGGAAATAAGGATGGTAACGACTTCAATAATTTTCTGCTTTAAATGCATATTTTGTTTACTATGCTCCTTATTTCGTGTAATTAAGTGTTTTTCCAAGTTGATGATCTTTTGTGGCTATATTCATACATTTTCTCTTTCCGTAATGCAAAAGCGTCTGGTATATCCGCGGTGAGCAAACTAACCCTGCCATTTAGGGGTTTAATTCGTTTCATTATGATGCTCCTCACTTGTACCGCTCTCTTTCAGTTTCATTCCTATTCTATTTTTCTATCACTAGTAGTTTTTCCCGTGCCCGATCAAGAAAGGAAAAACACTTCTCACAAGACCGAAACCTGTTTTCCTCTTCATTTTCCTGTTTTATTTTCTGTCTTTTTATTTTATTGCCTCATTAAAATAGAGCGGCGAACTCTAGGGACAAGTCATGCCTTTCTCGTTTTCTTCCCTTGTATTCTTACGCTTCCTTCATTGTTCACTTCAGGCTAAGGCCTTCTTCCTACACAAAATATAAAAGAAAAAGAATCCTCCAGAATCCTTTTCCATTCTTATATATTTGACCATTTTAAAACTAAAAGCATTTCCGAACCTCCTCGCCCCACCCCCCTTCGTACATATTACATACAATGCAGATTCCCCGGAGAGCTTTGTAACATGTTGGGGTCGTTGAGACAGCTACATTCACCAGAGGAAGGATAAGAAGAACGCTTCCTCTTCAAGTTTTAGCCCTTCAAATTTTGAATTCTTTCAATACCTCACTGAGGGTATAGGTGGATACTTACACGAAATGAACGAATTTTCTCCTGTCAAGTCATAGTAATGTTTTGACATTATCTTAACGTGTTCGACCGCGTTTCATCACAAAAAACTGTCATCTTGGATGGATCTCCTATGATCCATGGTTACAACCAAAAGTTGTTTTAAAATATTCTCTCTCTCTCTCTCTCTCTCTCTCTCTCTCTCTCTATATATATATATATATATATATATATATATATATATATATATATATATATATATATATATATATATATATATATATATATATATATATATATATATATATATATATATATATATATATATATATATATATATATATATATATATATATATATAATTAATAGACTTGAGTACTTTTGTTTTCAAAGAAAAATTACTTCATAGATCATATCATTGTCATTATTATCACCTCGGAAGTCTGTTTTTGTAATTTTTTTATATTAAATTCATCGACCAATTTATTTTTTTACTCTTCTCCCATACTATACTTTTGTTATTTCACCCATCAAAGCGACCATTGCCTAGGCTCCTCTGAGGCTGCCATAGGCCTACTTAAGACTCTCCGAAAGGCACTCAAAAGACCAGCAGAGCCTAAAGGCCGTTGAAACCGATAAATTTTCGTTTTGGTTAGACCGCACTTGTATGCGGCTGTCTTAGACCAACTACTACGACCAATGCACTTCGACAGGCCTAGAGAATTATCCGCTGTGCCCATGCCCGCCACCCGCTTCCCCTTCCTCTCCTTTCCTTTACTTTTTTTTTATTCCAGTCCTTCCCATTTCCCTCTTTCTTACTTTCCTTCCTTGTCGTGGTGACGCTCAATTGCTTCCTTAAATGTGCCGTTATATCCTTGGTGTGCTGTATTCCGTGTTTTGCCTTTATTAATCTATATTGATTTACCTCGTATCAGTGTATTCATATATTATCTCTTATTTGGTCAATACCCATCTCTGTCATCAAGAACTTCTGTTTTGAATTTTCGTCTTTCATCCAAACTCTTTTTTAACAATTGTGTCGTCTTAATTTTCTGTGTTCATTTAATTTTTCCTGTTCCATGAAGTTGTACAACATCCTCCCTCCTCTCTCTCTCTCTCTCTCTCTCTCTCTCTCTCTCTCTCTCTCTCTGTCCCGTTTCCCTCGTCACACAAAGCCTATTACCACTCGCGTAATCCCCTGCATGGGCCTAATTTACTACCTTTTCTCTCTTTGTATCTTCTCTGCATTTCCCCTTGCTCCTCTTCCTTTGTGCATTGTAGCCCATTTGCCCTGTGTTATACTGTGGCATATCTTTTCTTCGTTTTTCTTATCCATTTTCCTCATCTCTCTCTCTCTCTCTCTCTCTCTCTCTCTCTCTTTCCGAAGCACAGACACAGAATTTTTGTAATTTTTCTTTGATTCTCATTTGCTTTCAACACGTTTCTCTTCGTTTAGGTTGGAATGATGAAGAATGTTGTCGATTGTCTAGAATATTTCGGCACTACTTCCTCGACTGTGTTGTTGTACCTATCATGTTCTGCATTCCCACAGATGCCTTACGGAAACAATGAATCCAAGAGTCAGTCAGTTTCATCGATAGACGAGGAACTTAGGCTTACTTCTTCTGTTATTGATCGGACAAATGCCTCCTTTTTTTCGCTAACCTTCAGACATTGGCAGTTCCCCCTCTATCTCTCTCTCTCAATCTCTCTCTCTCTCTCTCTCTCTCACTCTCTCTCTCTCTCTCTCTCTCTCTCTCTCTCTCTCTCATTCTGGGCTTTCATAAGATACATTAGTAAACTATACATTTATCATTATTTTTCCAAATTTTGTTACCAAATTTGTATATGCGGTCTAATTAAAAACAATTCTTCCTTTTACATCAGTTATATTAAATGAGGACTATTCGTTTTTTTTAACTCCTTCACATAATTTTCAAACCGTTCTTCACGTCCCTCGTAAGTCAACCAATTACTTGACATATATTTCCAAAATAGTTTATTCTGTTTCCTTGGGGAATTCTTACTTTCATTCAGTCTCATTTTCCGCCCAGGATTTTCCTTCTCTTATTTTATGAATAGAATGAATCATTTCGGTCTAAGCAGCGCATACACACCAGTATTATTTTGTATTTACTGTCCGTCGAGCGTTGTACGGCTCTTTAGTTGTGCGGTTCAGCTGAAACTTTCCCACGTTATTCCGCAATTGTTGAATAAGTAGGACCTTAATTTGGTACTTAATTGCAGTGCTCACTTGCCACTACAAAGCCCCGGTTATTTCCGGTCTATACATCAGACGTTGCAGCAAGTGGTTAGAGGTGGGTTCACTCTTCGCTGTCGCAAATTGCAGCGTCCGTCTCTCTCTCTGGCGTTATTCAAAGGGTTGTGTTCGTCTAACGATTTCGCAAAAGGTTGTCTGACAGTAGCATGGATCTTCCGATATTTTCTGAAGTATCTTTTTGATAAAGAAACCTGAACCGTACAACAAAGGTCTATAGTGACACTGGCAAACTTTCTCGACTTTTTGTCTGTCATAAATGTCATCGGTTGTCTGCCGCTGTCGTTTACCAGAGATCATGTCCATCATGTGCGTACTAAGAATGAATTCACAGGAAAGCATGGCGTTTCTAATGTAAACGGCATCTGTTTTCTTATTTCTTCGTAAACGAGATTTTTATCTCGAAATCTGGGAGGAATGGTGTTGGAGTTACTGGGAAATTCCCTGTGATCAATAAATGTACTCGTGACTCACATACGAAATCGATTTCATCTCGTGCCTCTCCTCTCATCAGTGACTAAGGTTCTTCATGGCACTAACTCAAACAGGCGACTCTCATGTCATGCCAAGGAAAACCTGTGAGACCAGCATTTCACCTTTGTTGCTTCCGTGTAAGAAAGGCAAAACTGGTTGTGTTGAATGCACCTCTCTTTTTCTTATTTAATTTCAAGCAATATTAGCTCAGAGTTAGTAGGCTACTTACCCAGCAGTTGCGTTTTTCCCATCTTGCGGCCTTTGGATTTTATATTTCCATTTCTTGTAAATTATGTTTTCAGCCACTGACTTCAGTGGCTAATCACACATTTTCTCAATTAATAGTTGTCCTTTTGTATTAAATAAAATGAATGAATCCTGGATTTTAACCTGAAATTCTAGTCTTTCTCTCACATTTCCTATGGCTTGATATCTGAATCATGATTGATTTTGTTTTTGAGTTGACCATTCATTAACATCTCCTGGCTAGTTTACAGATTAAAAACTATTTAAGGATAATGATGCGGTGGTAGGCCAGGTTTTGGAGATAACTGAAGCGACCAGTATTACAAAGCGCGCAAAATAACACCCCCACCCTTATCCCCAGCCCGTTTGAAGTCTTAGACATACAATGTGAAAAATGTTCAAAATTTGACGTTTAGACTCAAATTTATGAGTTACAAACATATACATTATAGTAATTATAAACTAGCTTATAGCCAGAAAGATCACTGATTTAATGTGCAGGTGTGAATGTGTGCGCTTGTATCCACGTTCGCAAATCAGCACCTCCAAGTCTTGTATATTATCTGATGTTAGTACGAGACTACAACCTCAATTAAAAGCAACGTTGACATCGATCCGCCTATAATTAAGCTCTGCTCTCCAGGAGCACCCAGCGTGCGTATGTCACTGCTTGGAGATTAGCGACGATCCCTAATTAAGGTAATGACGGCAGAAGAAAAAGTAATGAGAGATTACGCCCTGTTGGCGCTACGCGGCACATGCCAAAAATACCGCTCCCTATAGTCTACAGTAGGTGTTCATCTAAGTCTACTTTGTACCAAACAATTTTCCACCAGCCACTTTATTCTTCTTCGCCTCCTGTTTATTTTCTCCTCTTCGTATGAAATTCCCTCTTTCTCTCCTTCTGTCTCTGTCTATATTATATATATATGTGTGTGTATATTATATATATATATATATATATATATATATATATATATATATGTGTGTATATATATATATATATATATATATATATATATATATATATATATATATATATATATATATATATATACATATATATATATATATATACACACACACACACACACACACACACACATATATATATATATATATATATATATATATATATATATATATATATATATATTCTTAACAGTGCTTGTGTTCCCTACTGATAGATATTATTTTCGAGAAACTACACGAATGCTAAGTTACCAGGCAAAATGTATCAACTTTCTTCACCTTAAAAGACTGATTTTAACATTCTTCCTCTGAAAGATAGCCTACACTGCCACTTTGGCCTGTGTTAAGCTTATCATTCTTGACATTGCCTCTTGGTATCTATGGGTATGGTCACACATCTATCTGTATGAGATAAACATGAAATAGAAACATTTTGTGGAATCAGGAAGGGAGAACTGTACAAGTCTTACCCACAAACCTTGATTAAATACTTAAGTATAATTACAGGTAAAACATAAATTTTAGAATGACCTCGATCGGAAACAGATGTTCACCAGAAATTTTATAATGATAGTGATGAATGTGTGTTTACGTGTATATATATTTTTCAAGTATTTGTAGGCCTTATGCGTGACTATCTATATACGTGTGTATACGCAGTTTGACGACATAATTGTGAAATATTTTTCGAACGCCATCGGAAAATTCTGATTACAAGCCTTGACTATCTCGAGGTCATTGCCCTATAACAGAAGCAGGTTTCCGTTTAGTCTTAAAATCAAGGCCACTGAACCGATGAGTGTTGTGATGAAGGAAGGTTTTGCTTATCGGCCACTGACTTGATTTAGGTACCTTCTCTTTATTGGCCTTCAGTTCCACACCCGTTATCACCAGCCCTCTCCTCCTTCCCCACCATTTTACCTTCCGTAACTTTTCTGTTGCTAGGAAGAAATTGTATGATCAGAGCTCCTTATATTATTTCGTAATAATGGAACTCTCTCTCTCTCTCTCTCTCTCTCTCTGATGTTTGTAATTTTATCGTTTATACGCATAGATCACGTGATCCTTTCTTCTCCCATACAGATTACATAGGCCGTAATATCCTGCTTTCTTTACTCATTCTTTGAGTCATCTCTTCTTTCATCTTACATTAATCTGTTGCAGATTATGGTGATCCTACCTTCTGAATAACTGACGTGGTGTTGCTGAATCTCTTAACAAAGATTAAACTTAATTAGTGTACCGCTCAAACTATGGAGGATGAAGCTAAACGCTAACCAAACTCGAAGTATGAGTGTCAGTAATCTTAGGATATAGGATCTCTCCCACTCTGATCTTTGTTTGGACAGAGTTTCTTTAACTACAAGCAATTATTTTGAAATTGTAGATCTGATGACTGATTGCAAATTCACTTTTTAAGAAACATATCCGGTCTGTCTCTTCTCCTCTTCAACGCAAAATGGGTATACTGAGAAAATCTTTCCAAATTTTAGGCACGTCTATCCTGTATGGTCTTCAGAAGCCGAATCACATCTTGAATTATTGAGCAAGACTCGAGATTTATCAGATATTTTCCTTGACCTTGCTCTAAATCTCTGGCACCGTCGTCCAGTTTGTATGCTGTGCATGATGTACAAGATATTTCATAATTCTGATTATCCATTGCATTCTGATCTTCCTAGACTATAGCATGCACCAAGTAATATTAGATGTGAAAGTGATCCTAAAGTCTTAATTTTCTTCTGTGAGACCGAATACCCAGCTTTCTTTCTAGGAGTTTTATTCCTGTTGAGAGCAGTGGTGGAATTATCTTTCTAATCCTGCAGATGAATCGCTGGGACTTCAGAAGTTCAAACTTGTGCCAGTGCTTCTCTTTGAACTTGTGCCAGTGCTTCTCTGTTGAGAAGGCTGACATAGTTTGTTTGCCATTTGTCTTTATTTTACTGTACTTTTCAACTTATAAGTTTCTATCAGTCTTATTCGTTTTTGTTTGTCAAATATCTTCCATAGCTGACTTTTAGCGTTCTGTTAGTCAAGTTAGATTTGTAGGTTGGCTAATGATATTGATAATATCCGTAAGCTTTGACTTCTTCCATATATTCACTATCCATACTAACATTCATTGTTTCATCTCCCTCTTCCACTTGACCTCATAACCTCACGTTTAGAAAACTCAAGATTATTTTCCAACATTCTTTTTTATCAGTATCTGGCTGTTGCCTTCGCAACAGTTGTCGGGGTCATCATTAAACCCTGTTTGGACAGTTTTGTGTGTCCATTTGATAAGAAAAAGTCGGAGAAACCGTTTTATTTAACATCCTGGAATTCAAGGCCCCTGAAACCAGCCGAGAACTGCTCCCAACGTAGATTAGTGCTTTACAGACTGTTAACAAGTGGAACTCTCATTCAATAACAATTAAATTGACATAGGGCATTTTGAGCGAAATGGACAAAAGTTTAACGAGGGCGACTAAGTGGACAAGTGGTTTTGATATACCGAATGTGGGTTCGAATCCTGTTAAGGACGTCAGAAATTCTTCATTTGGATCTTTAAGCTTTGAAGTAACGACCGTATTCAAAAAGTGTGAAAAAATCCGAAAGTTAAGAGGGCAATGTGGTTATTACAATTTCAAACGTATCTGCTAAAAAAGTGACAGGTAGGTCATTGGAGATCGACTGGTGGGCAACAATCTTTAATGTACGTTAACCTTCAGGCACTCAGCTAGTCCTATTTGGATGAAGTCAGAAGTTCCGGGCGTTTCTCCACCCAGGCTTCAGCCCACCACATTGATCCATCACCCATGTCACTGACTAAGAAAAAATAAGCCCTGTGGGTTTTTCCAGGAGAATGGCTTTGTCATTCTTCCACTCCGTGGGATTGATCTCAGGATCTCCGTGTTCATATGTATATATATATAAATATATATATATATATATATATATATATATATATATATATATATATATATATATATATATGTGTGTGTGTGTGTGTGTGTGTGTGTGTGTGTGTGTGTGTGTGTGTGTGTGCGTGGGTGTGCGTGTGTGTGTGTTTGTATGTGTGTGTATAAATACACACACACACATATATATACTGTATATATATCACAAATTATATTTGTATTATGTGTATGTGTGTGTGCTTGTTGTACTGAACTGAGATATAGAGTGAGAGAGAGAGGGAGGAGTAACCCGTGTAACCCCTGAAATTGCGTTGACTTAATCGTTTATGTCTTCACGTGAAGAATAGAAATTTAAAAACAGGAAATAGCGCGTGAAATTTTGTTCCGAAGTATGATTTATATAGCAACCACAAGAAAGATAATGTGCTTGATACTAATTGTTTGCCTTGGTAGTGTATTCGAATGTATTCATATTTACCTTTAGTTGTTCATCACATCTTACATTTTTTAGCATACTCTCAATTCAGTATTTGCTTTATCAGTGACAGACGACTGAGAAAGGCTTTGTTCCAGTTTCTTTGAACCAGCTTCAAATCGGATACCTGAAGAGGCTCGTTTGTCGCTCCAGTGGTTTTGCTGAAAGGAAAGGGCCTCCAGTTTTTGGGTCTCCACTTTGCAAAACGAACGGCAAGCAGTTTAGAGTTTTACTGCGGGAAGAGTTATGTAGGTAATAAAGTGAATGTTGATTAAAGAGATTTTCTGTAAAAAGAAAAATGCCTGATGATGACTGAATCCTGGCCTCCCAGTCTGGATTAGTTTGATTGATAACTGCTTTTGACACCAGTCAGACATACACGATTGATGAATTTTTCCACCTAGCAGACAAGTAAGACTGATGGTTTTGCCACCTGTTAAATTAGCATGATTGAAAGGTCTTTGCTGCTCCTAGAATAGCATTATTGATATTTTATGGCCTATTAGAGCAATTAAAGGCATCTGAACCCCATTAGGCTTTTTGACATTAATGACATGCTCCTGTTTGTTACAGTAACGTTTTTAAACGCCTTTATAAATTTTTAGATTATCTTGGCTATTGGAAACTTTCACTTATTCGATTTGATGGACATTTTATGTTGTGACAAGTTGCAATAGTTTTTTTTTTATATTTGTTAAGGTAGATTGATCAATGCTATTTTATCGATATGTCAGGCTAGGATAATTAAGACCAAAAGGTCATCTTTGAGTCTACTAGGATCGAAGGTATCTTATCGACCATTAGATTAGCTTGATGGTCGGCTTCTTGTCCTCTTTTAAGCAAGTCTGAGCTGTACACATTTTCTGCCAGTTTATCATTATAGTAGCTAGCATTTTTTCATCTTCTATGCTAGTATGATTACTGAAATTTTAAAGCTCATCATTATTCCAGAACTTGGAGCTTTATGAAATGTGCATTTCAGATATAGATGGATTTAAATAAAATTGGTCCTGGCGTCCCGGAAAGTTTCCCTCTGAGCTACTCTTTGAATATTCAAGCTGATAAAATTTAACGCATTTACTGAAGTATTTTACAGTACAGTGAACTTTAATATCTTTCATTACGTCAGAGGACGTAACTAATCAACTTATCATTCTTATTGAATTAGCCTCGCAGAGTCTCATGACATCAGATGGAACTCTCATAAATTTCTCGATAAGTGATATGAGGCCGTTTTATCCTGCCTGGTACGAGTGTTTCTTTTTGCCTTTATTTTTGTCTCTTCATGATATCACTGAAGTGCTGCATCATCAGGGCATCTGAACTGTATTGACAGTTGTAAGACCGGCAAAGACCACGTGGCACTGTTTCAATTCTCCTTCACTGCGAGATGCGTAATAGAGACTGAGTGCGTACACACTCACATCTACAGTATATGGGAATGTTCATGTTGAGAAGCTCCTAATTTCGCTTTGAGAGTGAGAAATTAGGGCATAGTACTTATGATTATGGAAGATAATAGTCTAACTTTCGTGACAACGTTTTTCCTCTGGGTGTTTTCATCGACATGCTCTTGTTTCGACTTCTTGTCATCTTGAACCTTCTTGTAATAAGCTATGGTCATTGTTGCTATGCCAGTCGGCCTAACAATATCCAGCCAGCATTGCTGGCCTCGATATTGATTCTAATCTGAATTTGTTAGTCATATTTTCAGCATTCTTATTACTGCAGTAGTAAGGTAGAGTCATTTCTTTAACTTTATTTTTTTCGTTTGCCATTTTATATATTTTCTCTCGGCATCTGTGAACTTTACGATAAGGCAACTTTCAGCAAATTTGCATGAGTCCAAGTGAGAGTAATGATGTCGTTGAAAGCCGAACTTGGTTTGATTTCCTTGGTATGTCTCTTTGTAAGAATCATCAAAACAAGGCTGATAATAAGTATGGAATCAGTTTCTTGATGGGATAAGGGCTATCCTCAAATATTCCCCTCATATCCTCAAATATCAATTATCCTGTGGCACTGATCTACTGTAATGATGTAGCATAACCGATTGACTTCAACTTAATTTAGATAAAACCTTTTATTGCTGTTTGAACACTCATCTTTAGACATTTTTTCTAAGATGTTAATTTTATTCCTTTTTGTTATCAGTATATACATCATTTTCTGTAAGTCTTTCTTAATTTAGATAATTTTATTGCTGTTTGAAAGTTTTCTGGTTAATTTTATTCCTTTGTTATGACAAGTTATCTATAAATGGGCAGGCGAGAACAATCAACCTTATAAGGCTATATTTTTCTCATGGAATATATATTTTCTGAAGTGTTTCAAGTAAACAAAAAAATTCTCTTGACTGAACCGTTTTTACTATATGTTTTAACTATCAAGGGTCTTCTAAAGGCTGGAGCTAATTCTTGGAGATCGAGAGCCTGACGATTACCAAGCTGACTTACGAAGGACGAATACAAATGACTACAATTAAATAACCTCGCAGCTTGCAGGCATAACATGTATGTTTTCCACATCTGTTTAGTGAAGGCCACTTTTCTCTGGATTTTCCCTTTTCCTGCTTCTTTTGACCTGGTTCTGTAGATGTAACTATTTCATTTTTCGATTTCTGTTCATTTCTTGTTCCTTATATTTTTCTTCTAGCAAAGGATAGGCACCAGTTTCAGATCTATATGATGCCGTTTTGCGAAAGCTATTCAAACTGTTCACTTCTGAGTGTTCACAGGGTGGTTATTTGCATTTAAAGGTGGTTCTAGTCTTCAAACACAAACGTTTCTACACCATAATTAAATTTCCATACGTGACGCTAATGTGACCTGTTTTAACTCCTTTTCCTGTAGCAGCAATCTTTTTCACAAAATGTTGTTTCTTACTGAACAAAACTTCTCTAAAACGCAACTGTCATGTAACTACATAAAATCGCATGCCAGCGTTATCTGAAAACGTGACGTCAATGCATGAATGTAAGATGAAGCGCGACTGTTATCTGCTGATCTACCGAAACACAGTCGAAATCCGCTTATTCTCACGAATCAATAGATATAATTGTCCGGGCCTGTAAACGCTGTCTGTTTTCCAAATTAATTTTTTCCATGTAAGGAAATAGTGCTGTCGGGAACCTCATAGATATCTTGTCCCAAATGGACCACATGTTACTAGTAGGCGATTTGTACTCGTTATGCAGAATATACCAACGGACAACATGTATCTAATGGGCACGGCACACTCATTGTATCCAGAAAGCAAAATGTATCTAATAAAGAAAATTTAATCCATATACAAAACTTACTAATATGTACAAAATTCACGGTAAAAATACTCCATAACCAGTGTACCAATGAACAAAGCGTATCAATATACAATATACAGAATTTACTTAATATACAAAATATATCCAAAGTGCTGATTGGGCCCAGTTAACAAAATTAACCCAAAGAATAAAATGTATGGAGTGGACAAAACGTGCCAGATACGCAAAATGTACCCTCTTCTTCTTCTTCTTTTAACGTGCTTTTTTCCCATTTTTGTATGGGGTAAACACGATGCCTTCTTTTGAAGGACTTTTGATTTGGCTTTGGGGTAGATCGTTGTCTCGATCGGCTGCCCTGCCTGACATCGCTTAGACCCCGGGAGCGTATGTTACATGTATCATACCCGACCCAACGGCCTTTCTTCCCAGCAGCGAGAGTTGTTGCGCGGGTAGGGCGAGTTCGAGACGTGTGGGATGTTTGTTATGTTTTTAGAAGTGTTGTAGTGGCTTTGTTTTGTGTGTGTATTTAGTCTGTAACACCCATTTGCTTTTTAAACAAACCTATCCGTTGATTACATATATAATCCCGGG
>NC_089748.1:3997735-4002735 GCF_040412425.1 Macrobrachium rosenbergii | reverse complement strand
TATATATATATATATATATATATATATATATATATATATATATATATATATTTCTACGAATGTCCCAGGGATACTTACTTAATTCTGGGCGGCAACGGATGAATGCAGGGAGTTCCTTATATTTATTACACATCTGACTCAATATCAGGACAATTCGTATACAAACAAGGGAAAATCTGTGGCTTAGGCCCTTCTTCATGTGAGGGAAAATTACATAAACTCAAAGGTTCTCTTAATTAATTATATTTACATAACAAACACAGATCAGAAGAATGACGAATTACTGGTCTGCTAAATGAATGAATCCTACGCAGGGCAAATATTCTACGCTGATGATGTCTTCATAACAGGAAACATCGCAGTGGGGTAGAAAGAGGACTGCACTTGGATACAGCCGAATGGTTCTACTTTCGAGGCCTATCTGCAATATTTATGGACAAGACGGTTACTTGCAGAATAATAAGACGTTCAAAGGGGACTGAGGTATTACACAGATGGTGCCAAATAACTCAGTTCACCACTAAATGCATAATTACATTAACACTGAATGCTCCAACACAAATTACTGAAGGTGATCGCACAATGGAAAATAAATGAAAAATCAGACAGAGGAACAGCAGGAATCATGACTGACTAAGAAACCTTATCCCGGTACATTACCTTCGTCATGCCGACGATGTCCTCATTCAATAGGGTGCTGTCGATGGAGGAAGGAATTAAAATGCCACAACAAAAGTATACTGGTTTGAGCCTCGGGGTCAAACACTTGGAAGGTTCAAGGGTCAGGCAAGGTTAAGGACACCTGTTGCATCATCTATAAATAACCTTTGGGGATTACACATCGCATCCAATATAGGTGGTGCAAAGGTCAATCTTTGCCACGTTTTCTATATAGGCCACATGGCAGCAGTCAACCTCGTGGATGGTTTACATAGCGGGGGGCGCGAGACTTTCTATTTTTTTGGCTCCTCCCTTGTCGCTGCTTGATGCTAGGAAGGCATGGCGGTCACCTGGAAATAAGGCCTGAGGCATTCATTTTAAAAAGAGAGAAGGGTTAGGCTTAACCATTTTGGGGAATGAAGGTGAGAGTTTATGAAGGGGTTAGTGGAAACCCACAGTACTGGTAATTAAACAACTGAAATGAATTTTATTTCTTTCTCTGCTATGTTACAGATGTAAAAATGGGGAGGTTGCTTGGAATATATACATGTGTGTGTGTGTGTGTGTTTGTGTGTTTATGAGTGTCTTTTAGAGTATAAATTCATTCCTCCTAACACCCATAACACTGAGATAGTGGAACATTCTTTGTTTTGTTGTTAATGAATCTGAATCTTGCAATTGTTGTAAGGCCATTATGTTTTTTTACCATGTTGCTTTATATTTTCTGATATTTGACAAAACCGGTCCAGCTGAAATTTGTTAGAATTAATCTTCTGGGCTTTGTTGGCTATCATCAGCAGGATTTTATGATACTAATGTGTACTTTTCATGGCATGCAATTTTCCCCGCTAGTCTACTGGCTCTTCACTGGCTTTTATCCAGACTGTATATGTGCAACTACCTCTAAAAAGAAGGGAATTAATTACTTTAACCTTCATTTACTGAGACAATTATTCTCCGACCCATTCTTTCGGAAGTTTGAACTCATGTGGACATACATTACAAGCCTTTGCCAGCCAATGAATCACTGTTGTACTGCAGCTTCTTACTTGTGATCCCATAAACATGTAGCCTCTTGCCCTTCCCCAACCTCTGAGTCGTCCTCCTTATATCCTAAATAGTCACTTTCATATGCATTCTCAGTTCTTTACCATTTTTTGTCAGGCAGCTCTGTCACTCATCTGTTTTCCACATTCGATGAATCTTCAAAAACTTGCCATCACTTCAGGCCGAGTATCTTTATTTGCAATTTTTATTCTATATGAAAATAATGATAATAGAGGCAATTGTAAGAATTATAAGGACATATTATTAAAAGATCGGTAAGTAATAACAAATCTGGTTTAGGTATAGAAGATGTATGAACCCATTAAGTGAGAAGTTTGGGAGGTTAGGGAATAAACTGTAAGTGGTGTACATGGATATAAAAAAGCTTATAAAAGAAAAGAGAGGTAGGCAACGTGGAGGCAGTTGAAGATGTATGTATAGATATAGCTAGCCGAGAGCTATTAAAAGTTACTATTTCAGAGGCAAAGCATATGTTAGACGTTGAAGACGGGGAATGTCTGATTTGGTATATATGTACATCTTTGACAAGCATTTCGTAATTCTCCAGCGCTGAAAGCCGTAGGATAAAATGAGTCGTGATGAATGATGGATGTTTTCAAATGATATAATATTAACAGAAGATAGTAAATAGATACTCCAGAAACAAGTGGGAGAGTTTGAAAGTGCTTGCAAAAGGAGAACGTGGTGAGCAAAAGTAAGATTGCAAAGGAAAATAGAAACCAGGAAGATGGATTACTGGATATTAATATGGAATGTATAAGAACTGAAGTTGATTTAACTGATGATGGTTAGACGAGAGGAGACGTGTTACACAAAAGGTGAATCACGGAGGGTAGCAAAAGCAAAACATGAGGCCTACAACTGGAATGTTTATCGAAGACAAGACTGGAATTTATAAAGAGATCATTAAGCCCTAACTCATATACAGAGTGAAGTGGATGTTAAAGGCAAATAAAAGAATTAAGTTTGAAGTTGCTTGCACTACACATGTTGCATAAGAAGAATTCAGATGGTTAGAATTCTGTGGACAGTAAGTAAAATTGTTCAACCAATTTGCCAAAGAGAAAGGATGGATTAGAGTGTTTTGTAGATCACCTCATCATAAAAAAGGAGGGATTATGGGTCGATGAAAAGTGGTTGAAATCAAGGACGAACTCGTTTGCATGCGAAAAAGGTAAATAAACCACCAATTACGATAAAAAAATTACATCCTCAATAGCTAACGCATACTATCATTATCAAGTCTCTCATAAGCCTTAATTAGTTATGACCATGCTACAAATAAATTTTATGCTTTCTTTTACCATTAGATTTATCCCACAACTGTTTCATTACAAGCACACCCACCTGTTCTTTTTTCCCCAGTCCACAACTTTCTTCCCCATCAATCTTTTGTTGTTTCTCTTACTTTTGTTATCAAAATCTTATCATATATCTCCTGTGGTATATGTTAACGTTTTGCCACTTTATTTTTACAGACTCCTTTTTCATTTCCTCTTACAAAAAATAGAAACTATTTAACAAATCCTTTCTTTTGGTAACTATCAGACAACCCCACAGCATAAAACTAATAATTACATTAGCTTCAGGGGCATCTCAAGTCTCCAGGCTTTCAAATGCCCTCCTTACTTCCTCAGTTGTCTGCCATCTACCTTTTCCTGAATCACAAGTTGTTTTTTCTTTTTATTTTGCAATGATTCTTCCTCTCAACGTTAGATAGTCAGAGGCAGACATATAGTTTATTTTATTCATACTTTTTCATGCATTCAACTGAATCATCATGTATTACATTAGTTACATATACATATGTACACATTGGCATTTGTATATACATATACTAATTGTACATATTTTATATTAAGCCACAATTAATTAGTTACTCTCGAATTAATCTAACACAGTAAAAAAAAGCCATATATGATAAATGCTCCCGGCCTGAACAGGACTATGTGCTTGGAAATATTTGAATTAGAGCGACAATGACTTACTGTACTTAACCTTCAAGAGAGATATAAACCGATTTCAACTCTGCTGCACTTATTCCTATTGGAATTGATCTGTTCTTGGAATCGAAATAAACCTATTTTCACTATAATAGGTTAGTGTCTATATTTATTTTTTGCCTAGCATTATTGGCAACTCATTAGAGTGAGTCCACACTACAGTAAAACTTGAAATATACAAATATCGGAAACTTATCGCACACGCATCACAAACAGCTTGAATCAAGTTAACAACTTATTGGTAGTACTAACCTACGATTATCCAAGATTCGTTCTTCACATTCGGTCATTGACTTGTCTTCAATCTGTTAGTGATATTGATATGGTAAATTGCCGACTTGTTTATGACATATTTTATTACAGTAAATAAGTCATAATGAAGACTTTGAAGACAAACGATAACAAAGAATTCCCTTCAGTACATTAAGAGAGAAAGATTTCCTTTAGGGTATGGACTCGCCTACTTAATGTTTCCAAGTAGTATTATGCCAAAAATTCCTTATTTCGTCTCAAACTTGTTCAACTATTTATTTTTAAATCCAGAATATCTTAACATTGCTCTATAACTAGTTTTGTATTGCAGAAAATTTTTTATTTAACTCTTCTATTGAAAACAATTCTGTTTAGATACTTGTGTTGTATATTTAGATGGCAGAACCCATGAAACACGGTTCTGCTGTTACATTAAGTTTGTCATTTCAGTGCTTAGTTCTGTTTCATTAAGTTTTATTTTTAGTGTTAAATTTTCTATTAACTTTTGTTAAATGTAACTGTTTATATTTGATGATTAAATTTTCATATTAACTTTTTGTTAAATTACCACTGTATGTATATTTGATGACCTGAGAATCATGAACTTTTAAGTAGACGCTTTCGTTGGACCTTTTTGAGTTTCAAAACAAAACCCAGAGAAACAAACTAAAAGGAGAAGTTCTAAGTTAACAAAGAAATAGAGGTCCGAAAAGAAAATGAGAAGCAGACAACAAGAAACAATAAAATTCGTGAAGAGCCGTCTCCCTCCTTTGAGTGGAAGGAATTCTCGCCTTTCATATCGAGACGGAAAAGAGACAATAGTGATGTATCTCAAGAGTTGCGCTTTCGTAGGGTCTAACCTCTCCCCCACATTTCTTCCACGCCCCCCCCCCCCACACCCCACCAACCCACAAACGTCTCTTAATACTCTACGGACGCCGTACATCACATTTCACTTAGAGATAAGAATTGTAAATGTAGTTCTCCCACTCAGGGCCGGTAACAATGCTCTAAGCG